>NC_088979.1:155242168-155542168 GCF_963932015.1 Anas acuta
ACAGTTATGATTTCAGAGCACTATGAACAGAGTACTTTCCTCTCACAGTACTTGCAAGTATTTCATATTGTAAAGAAACATTTCAGGCTTTTTAGTTATATAAAGCTCACAGTTCCAAATATTGTAAACTGGTCATCTCTGATATGTCATCTGTGGAGGAGAGCTATTTAATGGAAAATGACCTAGCCCAAACCTTAATATAAATGAGAGCTTCCATTGGATTACTTTATGTTAAAACAGAAGTGAAAAACTTGTGGGTGAGAAGTTCGCATGTTCGCAGGTTTTGAGCAATAAAAATAATTGAGGATGTGCAATCAGTGTCGTTGTGAGTCTGTGTCTGTTGTATGTGTGTGGAAGACCACTGAACGTATAGGTCCTCTTCATGCCACCTTGAAGTATCCAAACACAGATGGCAGAAGCTTAATCACCTATGAGATGTAACATTTCTTATATCCATGCTGACATCATTTGGCACAGAATTTGAGTTTATGTAAATTCAAGCTTGTTGACCCAGCTAGAAATACGGTCTGGAACATGGAATCTTCTTTAATATTGCAAGAATATTTTTAATGGTTAAATCTCACTAATTATGGTAGTCTACTTTCCCAGGTACCTTCCAATGAATGCTCAAAGTATACACCATACAGCCAAATCAGCTAAGAAATATCTAGAATTATGTAGAGTTAAAGTGGATGCTGCCAAATACACACAATTTGGCAGATAGGGGCTAGACTACGCTAGTTAGGCAGGCCAAGGTACTTACATCTAAATATCTCTTATCCCTCTGCTGATGCAGTGGAGATAATAGCTTTAGTATGTATCACAGAACTGCCATGCAGAAGTGGCAAGGTAAAATAACTGAGTTGATCTGATCTTTAGTATTGTTGATAAAATCCTCGCATGGGAATATTTTTCTTTGTTTGCTAATGTTAATCTGGGAAACAGCTTGGATTTTGAAAAAAAAAAAAAAGTGGAAAGAATCAAATAAAATTAGCTTTTTAGAACAAGGTGTAATCCAGTTGAAATGCTGCATATTCCATTGTGCTGAAAATTAGTATAAAATCACAACTGCCACAAAAATGTCACCTAATGCTATATGTTTCTCTATTAAATATGTATGTTTCTATTCCACTAAGGACAGCTGTTTTAGAGCTGACAGGAATGCTGTATAGATTTCTGTTTCCTGGAGACTTTGTTTCTGTAGTTAACGAAGATGAGGAAATTCCACACTATAGCATCATCAGAGACATGTGTAAGTGTTAGAATTCACCCACTTGATATTGTGTAAAGTAACAAGGCCAATATTCAAGAAATTATTATAGATGTTTAGTAGTTAAGTATAGAACAACTTTTCATTTCTTTAATAAAAAGCCATTTGATTAGAACATATCGTGTTGACTCTACTGTAAAGCAAAAGTATTATGGAATAATGATTTGAGCTAAATAAAATAAAAATAACTTTCACATTAGAAAAAAACTGTTTAAATTCTTGCTGCAAAATTCCTAAATATCAGTCAGACTGCATGTGGTGGTTTTACTTGGGTGGGTGACCGAGCTTCATCACAACCACTCTCTCACGCCCCCTCCTCAAAGAGGAACAGGGAGAAAATACGATGAAAAGGGCTCAAGGGTTGAGATAAGGACGAGAAGATCGCACAGTAATTATTGTGACAGGCAAAACAGACTCAGCTTAGGGAGATAGTAAGATTTATTGCCTATAACTAACCAGCTAGAGAAGTGAGAAACAAAGGAAAGAAACCAAAAGCACCTTACCCCCCAGCCACCATCTTCCACCTCCTACCCCGGAGTGGCACGGGAGAATGGGGGTTATGGTCAGTCTATAGTGCTTCTTCTCTGTCACTCCTTCTCGGTCACTCTCATCCCCTGTGCTGTGGGGTCCCTCCCACTGGATACAATCCTTGCTGAACTGATCCAGTGTGGGCTTCCCACAGGCAGCAGCTCTTCAAGAACTACTCCAGATATGGATCTGTACCATGGGGTCCATCTCTCAGGAGCAAACTGCTCCAACCTGGGTATCCCACAGGTAGCAGATCCTGGCAGGTCACTTACTCCTCCGTGGTTTCCTCTCCACGAGCTACAGGTCCAGCCCAGAATCTGCTCCAGCAGGAGTCTTCCACAGGCCACAGCCTCTGTTGGTGCAGGTCCACCTGCTCCACCATGGTCTCCTCCACGGGCTGCAGTGTGGAATCCTGCTCCACTGTGGTACTCCATGGGCTGCAGGGGGACAGCCTGCTTCACCACGATCCTCACCACAGGCTGCAGGGGACTTCTGCTCCGGCACCTGGAGCATTTCTCCCCCTCCTTCTACACTGACCTTGGTGCCTCCAAGGCTGTTCCTCACTTTTCTCACTCTCCCAGCTGCTGGATGGTGCAGCATTTTTTTCTCTGTCTTAAATATGCTCTCACAGAGGTGCAAAACAACATCACTTATTGGCTCGGCTCTGGTCAGCAGTGGGGCCCTTACCAAACATGGGGCAGCTTCTAGATCCTTCTCACAAAAGCCACCCCTATGGTCCCCTGCTACTAAAACCTTGCCACATAAACCCACTACATTGCACTAAACTGTTCAGAATGTATTGTCAAGAAATTTGTTTATTTATTTATTTATTTATTAAGAATAATTAGCACATAATACATTGATCTCAGCACTTCAGAATTATATATTTTGGCATTGATTTAGTTGATAACTTGTAACATATCATTCCTGGAGGAAAGGAAAACCATCAGAACTTATTTCCAACAAAAAATATTTTTTTCAGCTTCAGTGGAACACTGTTTCTGATGACATGGCTATTTAGTGTTAACTAGTTCAAGTATGAAAGTTATAATGTAAATTCTGATTTAAATGGAAAAGATACGGTAATTAAAGCTCACAATAACGGTGTGATTAGGTGTGGGGAAAAATAAATAAATAAATAAAGAGGCTTATTCAGCACCAAAGAGAAATTATTGTAAATCCATAGTAGGTGTATGTCAAAAATGAATTAAAAGTAAACCACAGAAAATTTTCCATTATTTTGCTCATGACAATGCAAATTGTATTGCTGACTGATGGGTTCAGGAATTAGGCTGTGGAAAAGGAGTATTAACTAAACTGTAACTGAAAGCCTTCATATCCGTATGCATGCATTATCCATATGAATTCCAAATACATGGAGCACTGGGGATAGAATTATTTGTCTCACAAAATTCTTTCTTTCTTTTTGTTTTGCCTCCATCTTTTTTTCTCTCAATTCCTATCATTTTATAAATCAGAGAAATAAAAAATGTCAGTGACTTTTAAAGACTTCAGGACAGTAATACACTTTTTTTTTTTCAATAGGGAGAGTTAAGAAAATATTTATACAACATATGCTAACAGAATAAATAAATCCAATTATAAGCCAGCAACTGGCTTGCTTTTGCAGATGTTTGTATAATCAACTGTCATGATGCTCAAATATCATTCAGAAATTGAGAAAAATGGTTTTAATCTAATAAGAGATCATATAATACTGCTCTGCCAAAATAGTCACATAGAGGGGATGGCAGTATAGCTTATCTGTAGCATAACACTATATTTGATTCTGTAAATACATCAGTTAAAGGGATATTCTTAAAGGAATCATCAGAAATGACTGCCCCCACTTAGAATGTGAATATCTGGTGTGTGAACACTTCATTGCAACTCAGTGAGATCCCTAGGAGAAATTTCTAAACAAACTTACCATCTGCAAATAAAAGGCAAGAAAAAAACATTGTTCTCATGAAATACTGTGGGGAAAAAAAAAAAAAGTTTCTATAAAAGGTTCAAGGCCAGAAGTTTACCAACTCTGTGAACTGACCTAGTTGGTATGAAGAGGGGTGCTTTCATAAACTAGTGAATTATCAAGCACTTTAACATCTTTACTTTGAAAGATGGGCTTCTGACCTTAGTACACATTATACCAGATCTCATTACAGTGCAGTTGAAAATGTTTTTTTATAAAACCATTTAAACACCCAATTATTAGAAAACATTCTATGCTCATGAACCAGATGGGGTATACAGAAACAATTGAGTGGACATGTCTTGAACCTATTAAATAAATTAAAACTATTAAGTAAGAGCAAATTAGAAATTAAAGTTTTGAAACTGTGCGAAATTTGGCTGAGATGAAAATAGAAGAGAAACCTCCAACCTCAGCTTACTAAATCGACAAAACTGCAGCTTACTTTGTGGCCTAAACAGATAGTCACCAGAAATAAATTGCCTTTAAACCTGTTTCCTTAATAGTAAGCTTTCTTTGTGCATAATTTGACTTTCTGGTAAAGAAAGAGCATTGTCTTACTGATGAAGTCAGGAAAAAAAAAATCCTACTGTTCTTATTTGGGCCAATTGCAGAACTGTCCTTGACTTGGTTGCTTAATGTTTTTTTTTGTTTGTTTGTTTGTTTTTTATTTTTTTGAAACATTAAACACTAAAGGGATTATGACAATATGATAAAGTGTAAATAATATATATATATATATATCAAAAGGTTTATGAAAAAGAATCCAGATCCTCAAAGAAGGCTCCATTTCTTTTTATCTTGCAAAAAATATAAATGCTGTGAACTGAGACCACATAATGCTCTTGTGATAATTTTATAAAACACTTTGGATTTGGTAGAATTATTTGTGGAGTCAGGTCTGGCAAAATATTTTGAGAGCAAATGTATTGTTAATGTGCATGTATACCAGTACTAAGCTTGGGAACATTTTTTGTTTGTTTCTTTGTTTAACTCTGAGAAAAATACAAGCATAAAAAAATATGTCTAATAATTTTGCTTGGAATCAGAAGATTGTTTTGAATATATGTTATATTTCATTGAGTCAGAGGCTGTGATGTTATTATCTGTTAATAATGGAAGAAAATCACAAAACAATTGGGTGAGAACACAATTATATTAGAAAAGATTTTGCTTCATAAGAAAGGCAGCATAACTCTGGAATTATAATAATTAGCAAATGCTGATAATTTGACTTAAGAGAATTTAATAATTCAAATAACCTACCAGAACTAGATGCCTACCATGTAAACAAGCTCTGTGTGGAAATGATTGCAAATAACCATAGAGTGCAAGGATATAAATCACAGGCCAAGGGGGTGGTGCATTAACAAATGCTTAACTTTTTGTCACCACAAAATTGTGACATCTTCTTGTTATTTCTGGAGTTGTTCAGTACAGAAAAACTAGAAGAACTAATAGGTCCTATCTTATCAAAATAATTTCTGATCATTGACATAATTTCCACAGACAAATTACTTGTTCATCATGGAAAGATCTATCATGGATCTATCATGGATAGATCTTTCATCTTCTTGTCCTGTTAGTAAATGTAGTAGTGGTTTTCCTAATATTTGCCTACAAAACCTTTGACCCTGAATGTAGAACAAAGCCCTGTACGCTACATTGGTTGAAAATGCTGTGAAGAAAGAGGAATCACCATTTGCAAGTAGTCACCCCACATTAACCCTCCTTCTATCTCTCTCTCACCTCAGCCATGACAGCCACCAGCCCTATCCATGGAGAAGGAGAGAGCAGACATGCCCTTCCAGACCTATTGATTACAGCTGATTGATGTAAGATCTTTTCTGAGACATAACACTGTTTTGGTCATCCACAAATATACCTGGAAGCTGTGAATTGTCTAAATTTTCTGCACTGTAAATGAATACATTCATAATTATCATTGTACATGATGTATTATCTTCACATTTTCTTTTTTTTCCTATGCTATGACTTTTGAAAAAAAAAAAATCTAACAAAAATCTGACAAAAGTTGCATTACTAAAATGAAAGAGTTTAATTTCCCAAGATCTTACACTGAACGCCTACCACATAGACTCAAAGTATGAGGTGTGAAATCCTTTCTTCTAGAAATGATTTATTTTTCTAATGCTATGAATGCAAATAGGATCTAAAATACTTGTTGGGATAAGCTCTGATGAAACATCTCTGTACAGAAGCAGAAAAGGGAACTGGAGGTAAGTGATATTTTGGAATCAAACAGAATATTCTTTTGTATGACTTTTCAGTTATTCTTAATGTTTTTACAGCCTTCTAGAAAGAGTGAATGGTTTTCAGAAAGCATAAGGTAAGTGTAAAACCCCTTTGAAATGTGCCAGCGTTGCTTACACAAGCTGTTGATTCTGATGGAGATGGCAACTGATGAGAAATTTAACACAAGGTTTAAAAGTATTTCTGAAAGATAAAAAGTGGTCTGTTCTTTTGAAAAGGTCTTTACCTTCCAGGAGTATAAGTACTCCAAAAATACAAAGATTCTTTACACATTTTTCAGTAAGTATGAAAATGTCTTAATACTGAAAATAAGTTCAGTTCAAAACAAAATGAAACAAACAAACAAAATCTTGTTTTGAAACTTTTTCAGAATCTCAAACTAACAGACTCACTTTTCATTTGTTTTCTTTTAAAGAACAAACTGAACATAGAAAAAAATGCATGTCAGGAGAAGCTGAAACAGAATGTTTTCATTCTTTCATTAATATTTCCCATTTGAGTAATTATCTAAACTTGTGGTAGCTTATTTACTCTCTCCATATGGGTTATGTGCACAGTCTTATGCTGTGTGTCACGGTCTTATGTGCAAAGGAAGGATAACAATTGCACTTGGGATTTCTGAACATGAAATACAGAATTTCTGAGTTGAAAATATGTTTCCAACTTTATATCAGTAAAGTTCAGGAAGGACAGTGATAAACATGTACTTGAAGAACAATAAGATCATTACCAGGTCTGGTGGTTTTACTGTGCTGGTCAGCTGAACTCCAGCACAACCACTCTCTCACTCCCACTTTCAAAGGAAAGGGGGTAGAAAATATTGAACCCTTGAGCCTTGAAGGCTTTCCCTTTCAAGGCTCAAGGGTTGAGATAAGGACAGGGAGATCACTCAACAATTACTGTCACAGGCAAAATAAACTCAGCGCAGGGAGATTAATATAATTTATTACCTACTAGAACAGGGAGAAACTAAACGCAAACTAAAAACACCTTCCCCCCATCCCTCCCACCGAGCAGTGCAGTGGCATGGGGAATGAGGTCTGTGGTCAGTCCCTGATGCTTTGTTTCTGCTACACCTTCACAGTCACTCTCTGCCCCTGCTCCCCATGGAGTCCCTCCCACGGGATGCCATCCTTCCTAAACTGATCCTGTGTGGGCTTCCCACAAGCAGCATCTCTTCAAGAACTGCTCCCACATGGGTATGTACCACGGGGTCCATCTATCCCCCAGGAGCAAACTGCTCCAGAACAGGTCCCCCACGGGAGGGCGGCAGCTTCCCCCAGAAACCCTGCTCCTGTGAGGGCTCTCCATGGGCCTCAGTCTCCTCCAGGCCACATCCACCTGCTCCACCGGGGGCTCCTCCACAGGCTGCAGCATGGAGATCTGCTCCTTGTGGGTCCCATGGGCTGCAGGGAGACAGGCTGCAGGGGAACTTCTGCTCCAGCACCTGGAGCACCTCCTGCCCTCCTTCTGCACTGACCTTTGTGTCTGTGGGGATGTTTCTCACTCTCCTAACTGCTGTTGCACAGCAGTTATTCTTTTTCTTAAATATGCTCTCACAGAGACTCAAACAACATGACTCACTGGCTTGGCTCTGGCCAGCAACAGGGCACTTTTGGAGCCAGCTAGAACTGGCTCTGATCTGACACAGGGCAGCTGCTGGGCTCTGCTCACAGAGGCAGAGTACCTGCAGCCCCCTGTTACCAAAACCTTGCCCCGTAAACCCTGTGATAATTAAATTACTGTGATAATTAAATTAAATGTTCTAGTGTTCTACTTAGTTTAATAGAACATTCCATTAAAAGTTAATATTAAGTTTAGAATTTATATATTTCTTATAACATAAATCTTAACATGTGGTACTCATCTTTAAAGTTAAAAGGGCCAGAGACTCAGATGATAAAAACTGGCATGACTTCAATTTGAATTGCTCCATCCACTGCTATGTGAAAAGTTTCTCTATATTTTGCATGTATATCAATGGAATTTTAGACAGCCTAACAATCTTTTCCAGCATCACAGTTTCCTTCTTTCTTACTTAAAGAATTCAGTCAGAGCTTCTCTTTGATGCTGTTCCCAGTAAAACAATCTCCTAGCATATAATACAAAATCCACTATATTAATGCAAAACTGCTCATTAATTTAAAGAGACTTTGAATCATGATGTGCATTGGAACATGATGAGGTAAAACACAAGAACTTACAAAAATTAATATATGTTTTCCTTTTTCCTACAACTTTATTTATTTATTTGTTTGTTAAAAAAATGGTCGGGGCAATCCCAAACATGAGCACGGACTGGGAGAAGAAGTCATTGAGAGCAGCCTTGCAGAGAGGGACTTGAGTGTTCTGGTAGATGAAATGATTGACATGAGCTGGTAGTGTGCACTTGAAGCCCAGAAGGCCAACTGCATCCTGGGCTGCATCAAGAGAGGAGGGGCCAGCATGTCAATGAAGGTGATTGTCCCCCTCTGCTCTGCCCTTGTGAGGCCCCACTTGGAGTAGTGTGTCCAGGTATGGGGTCCCCAGCACAAGAAAGATGTTGATCTGTTAGAGCAGGTCCAGAGGAGGGCCACAAAGGTGATCAAGGGGCACCTCTCCTATGAAGAAAGGCTGAGAGAGCTGGAGCTGTTCATCTCCAGGGTGATCCTTATTGCAGCTTTTCAATACTTAAAGGTGGCTTATAAAAAAGATGGAGTGTAACCTTTTTGCTCAATCGGATATTGACAGGACAAGGGGGAATAGATCTAAACTAAAAGAGGGGAGATTTAGATTAGAGGTTAGGAGGAAATTCTTCACTCAGAGGATGATGAGGCACTGGAATAGGTTGCCCAGAGAAGTTGTGGATGTTCCATCCCTGGAGGTGTTCAAGGCCAGGTTAGCTGAGGCCCTGAGCAAACTGGGTGAGCAAAGTCACCCACTGAGCAAAGTGGGTGACATCCTTGCCTATAGCAGGGGGGCTGGAACTAGATTTTCTTTGAAGTCCCTTCCAACCCAAGCCGTTCTGTGATCCTATAATATCTAAATAGCCCGCAACCCCAGATAAAGGCAATCAAAGTTTATGGTGTGAACAGAAATGAACACAATCCCTTCAAAGTCCAGTTTAGTGCACTAAAAGCAAGAAAAACCTTCCTCTATTATCTGTTTTGAAGAAATCTCATTAAGATCTGAATGATATTTACCTTTGCTTTTGTTTTATGTGTTAGGAAGAACAATTCTGATTGAGCAACAATGTTAATAGAAATCATATGCAAACTAAAAGGAACTTTTAAAGAGCAAGCTCAAAATCTAAGAGTTTGGGGCAAATTGCGAGCAATTAGGAATTGAAGCTCAGTGCATGGATATAGTTCTGGATCAACCTCATTAAAAACAATTAAATAATGTGAAATCTGTCATCATGTTCTGCTATGTATTGTCATCACTTGTCCTAAAGTTGCCAAATAACCTACTGAGAGATCTTTAAAACAACTTAAAAGACTAATGTTATATTATTGGTAAACTTTTAACCTGTATTACAAGTGACAGATTTTTGTTTGTTTGTTTTTCAGGAGATGAGAAGATGGGAAGAACAATCTCTGATATGAAGTATTGGAAACCAGTTACAATGTTTTTCTGAGGGAGCCCAATAAAACAAATTTTAATATAACTAACTGGAGAAAACATGCTAGCTTGAACCTAGTTTAGGAGTAAATAACAAAGAAATATGTACATAAAATAGATAATAAGATAGTTACACAAACCAATATTAAGATCTAGAGAAGAATGGTTTTCAGTAGAGTTCAAGAGATCTCTCATGTACAAGCAAATGCATTCTGTCTGTCTCTAATTTAGGCAAAGGAAAAAAGAAGTTAAAGAAAAGATAAAAATTACTGACAGCTTGTAACTAAGTAATATAGGTAGAAATAACGAACCTTAGAACAAGAAAAACATCACTGTTAGTTCATTTTGAGAGTGACTTGTTTACCTCAACATTTCATTATCTCCAAGAATTATTTTCTATAAAAAATAATTGTGTGCATCTCTTAACATCCATGCATTTACAGATAGCACATTCATATAGTACTAGAACAGGTTATTTTTCTCACCCTATATCCTCGCTGTATATCCTTATCATATATACTGCATATTTATTTGTATTATAAATAAACCTTGACTATAAGCCAACATACAAACTAATGCTGGTTTTCAAAATAATTAGTTATTCCATGTTGTGAGGACATAGATAGCATTGTTTTAGGATTGTACTTTAAAAACTATATTTACTTCCTTAGGAAAAATCACAGTACAAACTTTGGCCACAGCTTAGATTTTTTAAAAATTAATTTTCTGTCTGTGAGACATTAATTCCCCACCTCTATATTCTGGCTCCAAAACAAGTTTAATGAACCAAAGAGAAAGAAAGAAAGAAAGAAAGAAAGAAAGAAAGAAAGAAAGAAAGAAAGAAAGAAAGAAAGAAAGAAAGAAAGAAAGAAAGAAAGAAAGAAAGAAAGAAAGAAAGAAAGAAAGAAGGAAAGAAAGAAAGGAAGAAAGAAAGAATAAATAAATTAGTAATTAAATAAATATCCAGCTCTTAAAGACCAGGACAAATCATGGAGGAGATCATGAAGGGCATGTCTGGGAAAATGGTATCCAAATTATACTTAAAAAGGAATTTTTCCATCCTGTTCTGGATGATCTTGCCTCCTTATTTACACTGTTTTAATAACCTGACATAACGTATCTGAAGAAAACAGATTTACCTTACAACACTATTTGTATTCTTAAGAGTAAGAGTAATTGTTATTACTCTTGAGATAACAAGTAAGAGTAATTGTTATTACTCTTGCTATTTATTATTCTGCATTGAACTCAGTATTTCAACCAACATCTTGGGCTATGTCTTTTATCAGCATAATTAATAAAGACAGTTCTGTCCAAAGTTAGTAGATAAGCAATATTAATCAATCACAGTCTTTGCCAAGAATATATTTCATGTATTCCATTCAATTTCAGAGAAATTTTATCTATTTCAATTCACCATACTTTTCACTTTATTTATTTTATTTTCAAAAATCTCAGAGAGTTAGCAATTCTACGTGCTTTGCAATTTCTTTCAAAGAAGCTGAAGATACATGATCTCAGATGACTGACTTTTTAACGCTACTACCATTCTATTTTTACTTCTAACATCTGATTATAACTTCAAAATAGGCATATTTAACTTTTTTGAAGTTCATGGATATTCCATATTTTCACTTTCCATTTAATGTCTCCAATTTTGATGGGATTGTTTTTCTGTCTGTGGAAAAGTATAGCTTATTCTTATATTCTTATACTTATGAATATCTTAAGTATATTCTTATACTTATGAGGCTAATTAAAAGATGACCATTCCAGGGGAAATATATTTTTTCCAGTGAGTGAACACCTATATTGTATTAATTTGATATATTAAAGTTATTACATCTACAGTATCATTTGAAGTTAGCTATGCCTGCAATAAGTGAAAACTTTGGAATTGGAAATGAAAACACATGATTAATGATATACACCACCTTTTTTAATGATATAAGGAGCATTCTTATTTTGATCTGTTGTTTCTCCTTGAAACTAGATTTTCGTGGCACTTGTACCCAGGCCATTCTATGATTCTTTAACTCTGTCATGTACAATACTGAGTGGGAATGATGTTGCAATTTGTCAGAATTCCTACATACAATGAACATAAATATTCCTTTGGTCCATCCTCTGGCTAATTTTTTCATCATTATTTCAGTAGCTACTCACTTCAAAAATTCTTCTGGTAGTTTATCTACCTAAAGTGTTTTCAAAAAAAAAAAAAAAAAAAAGCACATCAGCTCTTCCCTTGAAATGCATTGTTCTGTCATTCTGTCATTTGACAACGTGCAGAATGCATGTTAGGTGCAGAATATTTTTGATTGATGGTGAGCTCTCCATCCTAGTTGATATCACTCAATTCAAAATATATATTTTTTGTATTATGAGAGTTGGTAATAGAAAAACTTTCTTTGTAGGAAGCATGGCTGGAAAGCCCAAATTTAACAGTATTTCAGTTTTTATGAATTTTAAATTCCACATGGTGTTCAGCCTTCCATTGCTCTGAATTAATACTATTCTTTTCAGTCATTTGTACGTTACATTCTGGTGTCCTCCCTGTTTCATTATTCACTGATTTCCTGTCTGTGTGTGGTGGGTTAACCTTGGCTAGTTGCCAGATGCCCTCCAAGCCACTCTCTCTCTCCCTCTCATCATAGAGCCAGGAAGAGAAAATCTGATGAAAAAGCTCATATAAGGACAGGGAGATGGCTCATCAAATACGATCATGGGCAAAACAGACTCAACTTGGAGAAAAATAATTTAATTCAATTATATAGTAATTTAAAAGAAAAAATATTATAGAATACTATACAATTATTTTAGAATTATATAATTAGAAAATAAAAAACAAAACTAAACAAATGTGTATTTTGATCAGTTAATAAAACTTTGTCTCTGCCACTTTCTTTCTCACACTTTTCCTCTGCTCCCACATGTCTCTTTCTCATGGTCTGGAGCTCTTTAAGAATATGTATAAACTATAATGTTTTCAGTGTGTAATACCTCCAATTCAAATCAATAATAACTATAAATAAGTAATAAGTACCTAGTCAATTATATGTAATATATATATATATATGATACTACATATGCAGTGATTTTTTAATGTAATTGAAATCACAGCTGGAAGACAGACAACCTAAATTTTGTATCTATCTACAGGTGATGAAACTGTGGTGCATATTTACCCAAATTCTGTGTTATTTCACTTAATGCAATCTGCACTTGAGGGATATATTTTTTTCTCTTTGACATATGAAATATTAATATATCTGTCTTAATGGGGATAGAGATTGAAAGAAATGCTAACATATGTAAAAATGAAGAAGGCTAGAAAAATCTAAGCATTAAATCCTTTTAAAACAGTTTTGTTGGAATTATCTCACTTTTTCTTCAGCCCAATTAAGTAAGATGAATCATTTATCATCATTGATTGTATCAACAATGCTTTCAAAATGATGGAATGCCAGGACTAAAAAAGCTTGTGCAATATGTCATCATCTCACTATTCTGATTGAACATTAAATAGCATAGGAGAAATTAAGGTTTCTATTTTCAAGGTCTATATGCTTATATGAAGAGAATTAAGGTTTCTATTTTCTTCTGCAAGGTCACAGAACTATTTTTTATGGATAGAATGTGAGTTGCAAAATAATTTACATAATTTGGAGGATTAAAAGCAAAATGATAGGTGAAAATGCTAATACCAGTATAATATTGAAGTATATTTAATATTTACTATTAAAAATATTTAATAATATCTAATATTAGCACATTGAGCACAATAGAAAACACTGTGAATTCTGATATGTATTATATACTGCCCAGTTCACATCAATGCATACTGCCCATCTATGAGTACACACTCTCTACTCTGTATCTTTTCAAATACAGGAGAGTTATTTTAAAAATTACACTACTATTTGCCTGCATTTTTATATACTTGAACAAGTCGCATATAAGACAAAATATTTTAAGACTGTAAGAAAATTTTGAGTTGGTTGTGATCACTATCTAGACCCCTCTCTTTTCCAGTGGTGTAAAGAGTCAGTATTTGTGACTGTTACAGTAGGTAAGCCATTTTTTTCCAGTATCAGTGGAGTTTGTGGTCTCATGTGAGAGAATATATTTTTTTGTCTTGAAGTAATGTTGAAGAATGTGTTTTCCACTCTTGCAGGTATCATTAAGGGGAGCACTGTGTTTATGGTACCTTTTTGTTGTGATTGGACCATTTCTATTGACACAGGTGAGAAAGCTCATAATAATCTCTTACATCTTTCGATGATCATGTAGGCACAGCATTTCTGAAGAGATCACACACTTTTTCTAATACACCAATTTGCTATGAAGGTGTAAAAATCCCATCAAATTTTGGAAAGCAAGTGTAATGCCAGTAAAATTATGTAATTTGCATTAAAAATAAAATCATATTTCAGAAAACTCAAAAATAAACTTTTTATTGGAGATATTATTTCTGTTGTTAAAAGAAAAGGATTTGCTTTGTTTTTACTTTTTAGGTACGATTGTTCAGAGGATTATTTTGTCATAAAATAGACTGAGAATGTCTTCGATACATTTTTCATATTGTATTTTCTTGGATCACAGCTGCACACTGTTTTATACCTCTGTGGGAAGCTTCATGTAGTGTCAGTGTTTGAAAGGTTAATGGCATTTACTGCATTACTAACCTATTCTTCAAACCACTGATTAGCATTGAAATTGATTCCCAACTCTTCATGGTTGAAACAGCATTAATCTAGTCTCTTCTATTAAAAATGTTACAGGTTTCTCATGTTACCAGGTGATAACACATCATTAGTTTGACTGCTTCCATTGTTCTGTCCTTCATTAGAACACCTATAAATGTGAGCAGTAAGTAAATCCTCAGAATCTTCATTCAAAAAGAAAATTTATAGTAAGTTGTCATTAAGTGCATTTGGAATGTGAAGGGCAAGTATTTTTTGTAACTGTTAGCTACGCAGAAATATGGATACCAACATTAAGTACTGGTCACAGAGAGAAATTATTATTGTTCTAAAAATTGTAAATGCAGAAACTGAGATAGATAGGTAGGTAGGTACATAGGTAGGTAGGTAGGTAGATAGATAGATAGATAGAAAGAAAGATAAAATATTTCTCAGTGAGACCAAACTGAGTCACATTCTTTCATTGAATGAATATAAACCCTGATTCACTTGGAAAAAAAATTGATTGAATTTCTATAAATATATTAAAGCAAAAAAGAAAAAATACACAGAAATCAAATGAAGTAAAAGTAGAATTAAAAACAAATTGAAGCTATATGTTAAAAAAAAAAAAAATAATCCTGAAATTAAAGATGAGAAAACTCTTATATTTACCCCGAACTCTGCAATTTTCAGACAAAAGAAAACATCATCTGTTGAGACAGGAAAGATGAACAATGAACCACAAAGAAGGAGAAAAAACAGTATATGGTAGAAATATACTGCTTTAGCAACACATTTTAATCACTTGTTATATTATTTGAATTCCTGTTATATCCATAGATACATTTGGATATATAAAATAAAAAATATAAGGCAGTATTTTAACATTTTACATTCATAATTTCTGGTAGCAGATATCTGAAATAATCCTGAGAAATGTTGCTTATTGTTATTTGCATGGAAAGAAGAGAAACGTACAGACAGATAAAATTTCTTAGCAGATGGTGGCTTAGATGTTAGAGAAAGTAATGACCTGTTTCTGAGTAGCTGAGAAAGAGGTGGTATCTCAGGGGGTTTGCTAAGAGAATGAAAATTAAGCAGATGGTTTCCATTCTCACCCACAGCTAAGGTATTACAGTAGTATTATTTCATCACAATTCTATAGCTGAAAGAGTATTATTCATTCTTTCTTCTTTTTTTCTTTTTTTTATGACTTTGCAAAGAGCAGAATAAAATAAATTCTACCTTGCTGATGGCCATAGAACTTTCTGTTTTTAATACCTAATACTAAAATTATCAGATATTATTGCTTTCAGATTTGCATATTTTCAGTAAGGATTAAAAATGTATGCAGATTTCTTAGATAAACTAGTAGAAGAATAAAAAAAATAAAAATAAATATAATAATAATAATAAAAAAGATTGGACCACATCAGAACTTTCCATAAATATTTTCTGTGATGATGCTTTTGGTAAAATCATTTCCCATTTCCTAGACTAACTCTATTGTTGATATTTTAGCAAATATGAACTACTTAATGCAAGCACTTTTATTGAGATATAGCTCAAAAGATTAGAACAAGCATAGGAAAACTGTCTTTTACAGTCATTGATGTAAAATGATCATCTACTTTTGTAGTTGAATTCTAGACAATCATATTTGCAAAGTTCAGGATAGCTTTGGTGTATACTAAGAAATGAAAACCTACAGCAATAGTTCTCAATTCATATTCATCCTGAATTCCCTTTAAGAAACTTTAACTTGTATGACTCATTAGGTTCTTCAATGCTGCTAATCTAGCAAATCCTTAACATATTCTAGAGTTCTAACAATAGCAACCTAAATATTAAAATAGTCACTTTTGAAGTAGTAAGAGATTCAAATTGCTCCAGCAGGAGAAAGATCAATTATTATGTTGCAGAACCTTAAAATAGGTATTCTTGCTTTTATTTCAGATATTGGTGGTGGTCAGGGAAATTTGACTGACAGCTTTATTGCTGGCTCAAGACTAGAGGAAAGAATTAAAAATAAAGAAGGACTTCTTTTAACCTCTGCAAGCAGATTTCATAATATGGTTATTATGGCAGCTCTGAGCAATAAATGCACTTAATGATTTCTTTAAGCTCCATGAACTAAATCTAAGAAAGGGAATAATGAATCAACGTAGTAGTGATGCAACATCCTATTTTCAAATATCTTGTCCTTGGAACTTTATTGAAAATGCATCTTATCTGCGTAAATGAACTATGACATGTCTAGAGTTAAGACACTTCTGAACAGAATTCAAAAGAGCCCCCATTTTGAACAAGATGCCATAGGATACAGAATATACTATGAAGATTCTAGAGCTAGACAAAAAGAAACGGGACATATTTTCAACTCTAAACTCTGTTGTGTAATGTGCCTTTTTTATAAGCACAGAGTGCTTTTGTGCATCTGGAAACTTAAGCAACTTGTGCCCATTCTTAAATGGACATTTTAGATTTAAGTTGTATTTCTTCCTTTGTTCCTATTTTAAAATTCTCCCTTTGTCTACAACCCTGTAGAGGTTAAGGTGCTCATAGTAATGTAAGAAACCTAAGCCCAATTTCTTCCACCTCATGGGATTTGAAATTTAAAGACAGAGCTACACCGTATAAAGGGGGAAACAAAACCAAATAAAACAAAACTAGAGTAAGAAATGACTTAAACTGGGAAGAAGACAATGCAAAACTAAGTGAAGCTCTATTGCACTGTAGTTATGGCATTCAGTGCATAAAGTGTCCCTGACCTTATTTTCTTATACAATTATTGTTATGTAGTTTATGTTGAATATCTATCTAAGTGCATATATATTTGTTGGAAGAGAAGTGATGCAGGACTTACACTGTTCTAGAGGTCTTCTAAGACTTACAGAAATGAGTGTGCTCTCTCCCATAGTTGGTACAAGTCGGCCACTTGTACCAAGAAGAATATGAAACTGTTCCTTCCATAAATAGCTACATTCTAAATCTGGAACCTAGTGCCTGCACAATTCTTCAGAAGTGAAAAATACCAGTAGCTGGAGGCCAAAATCCATGATTCATCCTCTTACAAGAATAAGCACTAGGTGGAAGAGCCTTTTTCCTTCAGGAATACACACTTGTATTTGTGTAATACTCCTTGTCCCAGAGTATTGTAATTTTTGGTAGTTCCCACAAGAAGGATGACTCTTGTGAGATAAGGACCTAGAGAGATATGATGGGTTAACCTTGTCTGGCCACTAGGTGCTCATCAAACCATTCTCTCACTCCTTCTCCTCAGCATGAAGAGGTTACTTCAGAAACCAAACAATAATGAATGCCCCCACCCCTTCTTTCCCTTAGCTTTTATTGCTAAGCATGATATCATATAGTGTGGAATATCCCTGTGACCAGTTTGGGTCAACTATCTCAGCTACATCCCCTCCCAGCCTCTTGCTCACTCCCAGTCTTGTGGACCCTGAGGAGGAGAGAGTTACAACCTTGACACTGTATGAACACTGCAATAGCCAAAACATTTGTGCATTATCAACGTTGTTCTAGCTATAAATGTAAAGCACAGCACTATATGGACTACTAAAAGTAAAGTTAACCCAATCCTAGCCAAACCTGCTATAAGGGGGTTACATTAGCCTCATCTCAATCCTTTAGAAGGTGAAGGAACAGCTAGTCCTGAACAGCATGAGGTACAAGAATCTCTTCATGCCTGACCAACCTAGTAAGCTTATATAATAAAGTGATGGATGAGGGGAGAACAGTGGATATTGTCTACCCGGACTTCAGTAAGTTCTTTCGTTCTCTCTTCCATAAGATCCTCACAACTTTTAGATGTATGGGCTGGGTCGGCAGACAGTGAGGTGGATCAAAAACTGGCTGAGTGGCAAGGTCCTGATGGTGGTGATCAGTGGCACGAATAATGAATGTCCCATCCCCCATTCCTCCTTTCCCTTATCTTTTATTGGAGGACAGAAACTAGGAATGAGTGATATGACCCCAGGGGTCAATACTGGATCCACTTCCGTTTACCATCTTCATTTATGATTTGAGTGGTGGAGCCAAGGGTACCCTCAGCATGATTGCTGATGACACAAAACTGGAGGGAGTCACTGATGTACCAGATGGTTGTACTGCCATCCAAAGAGATCTTTCCCCTCTATTTAGCACTGTTGAGGCTACATTGGGTGTACTGTGTCCAGTCTGGGGCTCCCCAGTACAAAAGACATGGACACACTGGATTTCTGTAGAGCCATGATGATGATGAAGGGACTGGAAAAAAAAATGGATTAGGCACATCTACAAGGAAAGGCTGAGAGAACTGGGACTGCTGACTCTGAGAAAAGAGAAGGCTTGGGGGGAAACCATCAACTTATACAAATACCTGAAATAAGAATACAATGAAGATTGAGACATTTTCCAATGCTGTCAAGTGACAGAACAAGAGGCAACGGGCACAAACTGGAGCACAGGAGATTCTGTCTGAACATCGGGAAATGGTTTTTTGTTTTGAGGGTGACTGAGCACTGGCAAAAGTTGCCCAGAGAATCTGTGACATCTCCTTCCTAGTAGATCTTCAAAAGCCATCTGAGCATGGTCCTGACCAACATTTTCTAGGTAACCCTGCTTGAGCAGGACTAGAGTTGGGCTAGATGACATCCAGAGGTCCCATCCAACCTCAGCCATTCTGTTATTTTATGATGGAGGGTGCTTAAATTTAGCACAGTTTGGCAAATATGGTCCTCTTGGCTGGGTTAAGTTTTAATGGCCTTCTGTCAGGAGAGAAAATTGAAGAAAGCTTTTCACATTAGTATACTATACAAAAGGGAGAGAAGCATCCCCACAAATTTGAACAATTTCTGACAGTTAGGTACAGGGCCAGTCAATAGCAGTCTGGAAAGACTTCCAAGTTCAGCCCATAAAGAACATCTTAAGCTGTTAAGAACACCCTAATACCCATAAAAATAGATTTGAAATTGTGGTCTGTAGTCCTAGCTATAGATTAAACTACTTGTGGGTAAGTGCTGAAGCAGAATTTTCAGCACCTAGGAAGGTACTGAAAGAGAGTCACAAAGAGGCAAGAGTGATGCACTTTTCTAAATTAAATATCCCACATAGACAGTCACTCCTTAGTCCTTGGCATAAATAAAAAAGAAAGGAAAGAAAGAACCTAGTGTTACATGCCCAATACTGAATGTTCAGTGGTAAGAGGAACATTTTGAATTCCATCATACAAATATCTTTAACAACAACAACAAACCTAAATTGTTTAACCACTTTATTGATCAATAAAATAGTATTTCTGTAATGTAAGAGATGTAACTCCACTTTTATTTTTTTTTTCTCAGTAAAATAAATAACCTTACTGTGTACTGGGCAGGGTCAGAGATTGTCAAAGAGTGCAGCTGCTGAGAGAGAAATAAAATAGATTTTCTACCTAAGGACTGTTTCATTATGCCAGACAACACTTTGTATTGATTCTTCTCAATTTATTTCTAATTTTCTTGTCCCTGATTGAGCTGAGCTCTAAATCTTATGATGGCTTACATGCTGTTAGGATGCAGCAATGTTGTGCGAAGTGCAAGGTGGCAATGTTCTTATTTTAAGTTCTAATTTAGTCTGATTTACAACAAATTAGGCTTTCTAAACTAGTATTTTAGTACTTAGAGACCATTGGTTTCATGTTTTCTATAATATGGGTAGAAATTTCTGTACTGAGAAGTCGCTGATGTTTTTTGTTAGCTTCACAAGGGCCTTGGTAATGGCCTAATCATTTTTTAAGAGTAATTTAATGCTTTTCATTTTTATGACAATTAAAAAGAAAACAAAAAACAAACAAACAAAAAAAAACAACATAATGTCAGATTTCAGTAGTTTATAGGAAATAGAAAAGGACTATGTAACTTTTTATTAGCTTTTTCTTAATATAAAATAAATTATGAATTACAGTAAATTTCATTTATAAAATAACTTTTGGCCACTATTTTTATAGAGCAGAAGTCCATTAACTTACAAGTGATGATTAATCAAGAAGTGGAAAAACAGGTTCCTAGTCAGGGGAGACACACTGACAAAAGATCCAATTGCATGATAATTCTATGTTTTAAGAAAGTGTCCAGAAAGGAAAAATAGAATATATTAATAAGTGTAAAGGAGCTGTATTCCCATCAGTGCCATCAATATTACACAATACACTTTCTTGGCAAAATATATCCCTCTTGCTCATGCAATGGATCCAGCTACTTAAATGAAAAAAAAATAAATTACAAGCATTTCTTAATGAGCTATGAATTTTCAAAAGAAAAAAAAAAAAAGTTAAAAAAAAATAGGGAAATTATGTGTAAAATGTATAATATCCAATCTAGTAAATTTCATTTATTTTTTTTGTAGATGATACAGATGATCACTTTGAGATTCAAAGACTGCTAGCTAGTATTTTATGAAACTAGTTGGCATCTTTAAAAATTGCTCTCAAAATGAGAGAAATAAAACCTTCTCAGGGAGGGAGGAGGAGATAGCAGAAAGCATGCTCACTTATCTATGTTAACAATTTTTAACCAGTTTTGCAGTGATGTATTTACACCTCTTCATGTACCTGAATAAAGGCTTTTTGTTTTGGGAGATGTATTATAATGAGAAGTACATTTAGATCTTAAAACAGGTTTTAACTAGTTCTTAAATGTAGAGATTCATATTTTATCAAATTGATGCTCCAAAAATTATTTGCTAATCATGTTCTCAATGTCTTCAATCACACAAAGATAATTCTGGAAGAACATAGTCTCGTAGTAGATTGTCTAAAGAGAACATCTTCTCTGTCCCTCTGTTGTCATATTTTCATTATGGATGACTTGGTAAATAGCTTTTGCAAATGAAATAAGTGAAATTGTAAAAATGTGTATATATATATTGTTTTGCTTTGTGCCTTTCTGTCATCCTTACACTGGTTAGAAATGTAATTTTATTTTATTTTATTTTATTTATTTTTACAGTCATGACTTACAAACCAGCAAAACTCTGAAGCATGGATGTGGCATAGATTTGGCCTTTGAGCCAGAGCTACCCTTTGAGTATCCCACTTAACTGAGTTTGGAAGAAAATCCATTCTAGTATCTGTCTCTTTATATGAAATTGGCTAATGGTTAATTTATCCACTTAGATGTCCACATTTTACTCTAATGAAAGTTCAGATAGAGTGGCAATCCACTTTTGCATATCCATCCCATGGTATGTGGTTGGCCACAAATAAGAAGAGAGCTGTCTGCAGAGCCTGGAAGCTAGCTTGAGTTCAGGCTGCCTATCAACACCAGTTGTCTTTGAAGAACTGTGGTCAAAGTTTCTCTGAGAAACCCTGTCTCTCACAAGCTGACAATAAGCATGAATATGTTTCTATGATGAGATGTAATAGGCATCAAAAGTGCCATTGTCCCTTTTTGCCTTAAATTCTGCAAAAGGGAAAGGGAAGGGGAAGGGGAAATAAAAGAGGAAGGGGAAGGGGAAGGGGAAAGGGAAGGGAAAAAGTTTCTGGTGGAGCAGAAAATATAAAGTAAATAAAGAAAAAGAAACTCAATAATTGTAGAATATGTCAGCATTTCAAAGTTATGAGTGAGTAGTGCCTAGGATCAGAAGAGATTATCCTACAATTTTATTTTGTTTTTGCTTAATGGAGGCACTGCATTTCATCTCTTCTACAGAACTAGTGAGATTTGTCGAAACTCCAACCACAGCTTTTTGGAGATATTCTGCACCTTTTAGACGCAAGTAGCTGAAGCTTTAGCTTGGATGTTGACTGTCAAATTCAGCAATTTCATAAAACAAAAGAACTATGTGATATTTAAAAAAATAGCTATTTTAGAAATAGTTTGTTAGACTATACATTGCAAGGTATCACACAAGGAAAAGCAATTTGATATTGTCAGACAAAGAGAAAAGGTAAAGATATAAACATTCCTCTCTATTTATTTTCTACTCTCATCTATAAGTCATTTCTCCTCCTGTACATCTCTTGTTTACCTTTTTCATCAATGCTTTGACTAGTATATCACTTTCATTTTATACCTTTTTTTTCACTAAGAAAAAGGATGCCCATCTTTCCTCTCTTATTTTGAAAATGAAACCATGTTCTGGCATGTGGAGATGAAGGGGGCTGGTGATAGTAAAATATTTTGAAGATATCACAAACTGTTGAGAAAGTTGTGTGATTAGCCTGGTACTGATCTCTTCTTGTGAAATTCATGGCTTATAACAACTATACAGAGCTGTGAACCCGTGACTGGACATATGTTCTATAAATCAGTCTATTAACTGTGAGATATGGTATTGTACCACCTGTTTTCCTGTTACTCTACAGATGTTAATGTCTTTAGGTTACCTTAGGGAGGATGAGGTCAAATGGATTCTAGTTCAGTCCTTGGATTTTGTGAAAGAATGAAAACACATATATTGAAATCCACATTCTAATGATGTTAATGGGAAATTTGCTATAAATGTTAGTGGAGCAGGTTTTGACCCCGGTACAATTCACTCTGTTATACACCACAAGGTACAGTCCTATCATGATTGTTTCACCTTTCTACTTGTGCAATTATTTTTATTTCATTTTTCATTTCTGCCCAGATTCATTAAGTGAAATGTTGAATCTTGTAAATATAAATTTTCCTTTCCTATATCTCAGAAAAACCAGATATACGGTGATCTTAACTTAAGTTAAGATCTTAAACACCAAAGAGAAATGCCACTTTCATTTTGCATCCAGTACCTAGAATGTGCTATCTCCTAATATTTTCAGGGTTAGAAATTGAAAGAATTTGTCAAAATCTTCTGTACTAATATGAAGTGAAAAGTGATTTTCACTTTTTCATAAATAAAGTGAAAGTGATTTCTGGTCTACTTTTGTATATATAAATAAGAAATTAGATTTCTGAAACTATTCAGTTTCTTAATCTAGGAGAAAAGCAAACACAAAAGTAAAGTTTAAAATTTAAACAAAAATTTACTCTGGAACAACTGCAACAATTTACTAAAGAATGCAATGGTTTCTTTGTTACTTCTTCAAGTCTTAAGAGAAATTAATCATTTGAAAGAGCATGCTCATTTTCTGCAGAAAATGTAGCCTTTATTCTTTTTTTTTTTCTTCAAGAGAAACTCCCACATATATTTTGCAATAGAGTGAAAAGAATGAAAATAAAAGAATTCAAAGATGTAACATTTGAAAATTCACTGAACTGTGAATTCACTGATCAGTGTCCATCTAAACTTCACTGAAAAATTAAAAATTGTTAAATTATTTTTAAAAATAAATTATCTAAAAAAAAAAAAAGAAAGAAAAAAAAGAGAGAAGTTGCTAAATTCTATTTGTACCTGTAACCTGTATTTAATCATGCCATTTTTGTCCAGTGCATAAAAAGATGTATAATGCCTTCTACAGCCCTCAAAGTGTATACATAAGCTGCTGTGTAAACACAAGAGAATTTAAAGAGGAGTAGAGACCCAAGCAAAAAGTGGGTTTCTTGCATGATTTTCTATCTGTGTGAGGCACAGATAAGGCAATATTCTTGAAAAGCAATACTCTTACTAGGCAGAATTCAGCTAGTTTTACCTAATTTCAATTCAATTTCCTGACCATCATTTCTACATTTGATTTACACACACAAGCTGTCTTTTAAGGCATAATAAGAGAACCCTTCGACCAATATAAATCTGCACAGCTTTAGTGGTATCCACAAAAGAATATGAGGAATATGAAGAAAATTAATATTTAATATATTATTCAGTACTGATAATAATGTGATATTTTCTTCATGTAAAAAACAACATCCATAAAACTAGAATTTTTGAAGGATTTCCTTTGAAATCCAAGCAACTTTTCTTGTTTAAGTTTTTCTAACAGTACCAAAAAGAAAAATACATCTAGTATGTTCTTCCTTCCTTCCTTCCTTCCTTCCTTCCTTCCTTCCTTCCTTCCTTCCTTCCTTCCTTCCTTCCTTCCTTCCTTCCTTCCTTCCTTCCTTCCTTCCTTCCTTCCTTCCTTCCTTCCTTCCTTCCTTCCTTCCTTCCTTCCTTCCTTTCTTTCTTTCTTTCTTTCTTTCTTTCTTTCTTTCTTTCTTTCTTTCTTTCTTTCTTTCTTTCTTTCTTTCTTTCTTTCTTTCTTTCTTTCTTTCTTTCTTTCTTTCTTTCTTTCTTTCTTTCTTTCTTTCTTTCTTTCTTTCTTTCTTTCTTTCTTTCCCCAGAAACAAAATATTTTATTAAACTGAAATATTTCTTGGGAATTCTGTTGTACACCATTATTAAAGTGCACTATTTTTTTTTTTTTTTTTTACTGTAGAAATGTTTCCATGCCTTGCATCAGTTACATGCTCAGTAATCAGTTGATCAGTGTAGATCAAACTACAAATGAGATGAATGCTTTTAAAGAATTCACAATGACTGTAGCTGAGTTAAACATGTAGGAGGCATTGGGAACTGCATAACTTTCTGTAGTCAATAAGGAAAAACTCGAACTCCAGTGCCAAACTTTATGTGTCTGTGTTTCATTTTAGGTGTACTTATATAAAACTATTTAATTTATTTTACTGTCTTTTGAGTAAAATAATAATAATGATAACAATAACAATAATAATAATGATAATAATAAAGATGTGAATTTAAGGACTATTTATTTCAAACAAATTTGAAATGCTTAACTATTCACCTATTCCATGGTGATAAATTGTCTTTAAAATCTACAGATACATTCAATGTTACCTCACTATTTTTTGTTTGTTTGTTTGTTTCTGCTGTAAGTGAAAATATAGCCTTTTTAAATATCGTTATATGGAAGCTGTACCTAAATCATAGCATCGTGAGAAAATGAGCACAGAGATTTGTAAATAACCCACAATGGTTTTGTGAAATGCATAGTAGACTTTAGTTTTTTCTTATAAATCCCCCAAATTATTACTGTCTTTAGTCTTCAGCTTATATATGCATTAAAAGATAACCACCAACAAAGTTAAATGTATATGTATGTATGTATGTATTGGAAATCTGTGTTGAGAGAGCTGTATATCACTCAATTACTGAAAGCTTTCCTTCATGTACAGACACTGCAAAGAAAAAGAGAAAAATCATTTAATTTCATCCTCAGGGAATGTTATCTATTTAAAGCTGCCTAATGTGGAAAAATTCCTGAGTAAGCACAGCAAAATATAGTGGTTTTAATCTCCAAGACACCTTTAAAGCTATATAAAAAGATTATTGCTTTTATGAGCTCTTTTTAATACTGTATCAATATTGATCTTGTCATGCAATTATAGAAGATTCCCCAACCCTTTTTTTTCCTGGAAGTGGGATAGAATTCTTTCAGAATTACTTATAGGTGTTTTTTTGTTTGTTTGTTTGTTTGTTTGTTTTGGTTGGTTGGTTGGTTAGTTTTTAGTAAGCAAGAATGAAACAGGTTCAGATTTTTCTTTCAGTTTAGCACTTCTCATGTCCTCCAACTATAGTCACTAAGAAAATCTAATTTATTTTCTGTGAGTATAAAGTAAGGGCCAGAGTCAATAAAATTGCCTTCCAACATCTTAGCCACAAACACCGGATAAAAACAGGCGAAAGAATTTGAATGATTATATTTACATTTAATTAACATTTGGCAGCTTAGCAAACTCTCTGGTGGTTAGTACATGGATAATACCAGGTCTCTATTTCCAGGATAGGAAACTGGTTCATTTGACAGTGGTTTTCTGTCTTTAAAAGAAAGTCCAAGACCATGACATACAGCCAAAATAAATACAGTTAAATATGCATCTTGTTTCTGATAATCTGCAGAAAAATACTAAAAGTGGTTATTTTTGTTTTGTGAATATATATAAATATATATTTCTAAGTCTTTCTTTTCCTTCCTATTATTCTTTTCCTTCCTATTTTTTCTAGGTCTTTGCTGAGAAGCTTGGAAATATCACACTGTCAAAGAGAAAAATGGGAAGAAACACCTTCAAAACTCAACTCCTTCAGGAGAATATATTTCAGTGCCTAAGGGCCATACACAGCATTTTGTGGGGTGGACTAAAACTGACAACTCATAACTCTAGCTTCAGAAAGTCTTCTATGTATATAACAAACTCATACACACATAGCACAGCAAGAATTTAATAAAAATAACCATTATGATCTGATGTCAAACTGAAATGATGGAAAATTCGCTAGATAAGTACTAAATAATATTATAATAATAAGTTCTATACAATTACTTGAGATGCTTGACGAACCTGATCTCCTTCTGTGACAAAGTGATGCACTTGGTGGATAAGGGAAAGGCTGTGGATGTTGTCTAGCAAGACTTCAGTAAGGCTTTTGACACCATTTTCCACAGCATTCTCTTCGAGAAACTGGCTGCTCTTGGCTTGGACTGGCATATGCTTCATTGGGTTAGAAACTGGCTGGGTAGCTGGGCCCAAAGTGGTGAATGGAGTTAAATCCAACTGGAGGCCGGTCAGTAGTGGAGTGCCCCAGGGTTTAGTACTAGGGCCATTTCTCTTTAATATCTTTATCGATGATCTGGATGAGGGGATCGAGTGCACCCTCAGTAAGTTTGCAGATGACACCAAGTTAGGTGCATGTGTCGATCTGCTCGAGGGTAGAAAGGCTCTGCAGGAGAATCTGGATAGGCTGGACTGATGGGCTGAGGCATGAAGTATGAAGTTCAACAAGGCCAAGTGCCGGGTCCTGCACCTGGGGCACAACAACCCCAAGCAGCGCTACAGGCTGGGAGATGAGTGGTTGGAAAGCTGCCAGGCAGAGAAGGACCTGGGAGTGATGGTTGATAGTCGGCTGAATATGAGCCAGCAGTGTGCTCAGGTGGCCAAGAAGGCCAACAGCATCCTGGCTTGTATAAGAAGCAGTATGGCCAGGAGGTCTAGGGAAGTGATTGTCCCCCTTTACTCTGCTCTGGTAAGGCTATACCTTGTGTATTGTGTTCAGTTTTGGGTTGCTCGCTACAAGAAGGACATGGAAGTGCTTGAGTGAGTCCAGAGAAGGGCAACAAAGCTGGTGAGGGTCTGGAGAACAAGTCATATGAGGAGTGGCAGAGGGAGCTGGGATTGTTCAGCCTCAAGAACAGAAGACTCAGGCACAACCTTATTGCTCTCTGTAAGTGCCTTAAAGGAGGCTGTAGCAAGGTGGTGTTTGGTCTATTCTTGTCCTGTCCTGGAGACAGGACAAGGGGGAATGGCCTAAGGTTGTGCCAGGGGAGGTTTAGGTTGGATATTAGGAGGAACTTCTCTACCAAAAGGGTCGAATGGGCTGCCCAGAGAATTGGTTGAGTCACCATCCCTGGAGGTCTTTAAAAGACATTTAGATATAGAGTGTAGTTGTATGATTTAGTGAAGGACTGGTTAGTGTTAGGTCAGTGGTTGGACTAGATGATCTTGGAGGTCTCTTCCAACCTAGATGATTCTGTGATTCTGTGATTCTTTTGAAATAAGTAAAGCATTATTTTATATTGTCATGTTCTCAAGTAATATTTTTTTTGTACAAAATAAATTCATTTTGTTTACTCTTCCCCAGAAAAGTCAATTTTATTTTTTATTTTTTTATAATTTTTACTAAATGCTCATGCTCATGGGAATTTGGACAAGTTTCGTTTGAAAATAAATCTATGCATATTTCTTTACAGTACACTTTACCCTCTTCTGTTAATGGAGCAAATAAAAAATATACAATAATTGTGATCATTAATATGACAGACTTCTCAGTTAAATTTTTATTACTTTAATAGGAAAAGAAACAAAAAAGACTTTTCTCTTTGCAAACAGTAATTTCCATATGCTTTCAAGGAGAAGCAAATCTCACGTAGTTTACTTAGAATATATTTATCACATTCTTTGCTTGCCTTTGGAACGCTATCAATTCCAATAATAAATGCTGAAATGCTCCATCATTCTACTATATTTTCAAGTATGTACTGTATATTTACATATTAAGGTGATTTTCAACATAATTTATCAAGTCAGTGAACTGGTCCTATAATAGTAAATATATTCTGTAGGGCTAATTTCAAGACAATGTAGTCATTTCATTCTTCATCATAAATTATTAGACTTTTAAACTCACTGAATCTGTTTTAAAAAGCTGAATGAATTTTAATGAATTCCATTATTAAATACAAAAACTTATTAAAGACTTAGACTGCTAAGTAAGAGCATTCAAAACATGAAATGATTAAAGTAAGATTATTTGTGCAAAAATACATACAGACCATTTGTGCATACAGATTTAAAGATAAACTCTGATTATAGTCAATTAGATTGACTATTTTTTTTTTCTTAGCTCTATGTTTAATAACATTTAAGACAGTGGCTGTGACCTGCTTGCTCACATGGTTAGATCTGCTGAAATTAACAGAAATATAAGATCAGATTTCATATAAATAGATGAAATAATATAACATAAAAGCTCTTTAAACTTAGGTTTTATCTGTTAATTATCACTCTAATTTTCCAATAAAAGCTGAAAATACCATATGTGAAAAAAAAATATGTGGTAAACCTACCTGAAAAATTGATAAAACTGTAGACTTAATATACTCCTGTTTGCTGAAGTCCCATTTGCACAATTCACTATGATTAAGTAATACTACAGCGTAGAAAAGTAAAAACTCAACTAAATCAAACTAAACTAAGATAAAGGGAACTTATTAATGCACTATTAAAAAACAACTGTGTTTCCTGTGAGTGCAAATTTATTCACAATCAAAGCATGTTTCTGTAAATATCTAAGACATACATATTTTCTTTCTACCTTCAGGTTTCTTAGAGTAAAAAATAAATAAATATATTAATTAAAAAAAAAAAATTAGAAATTACATCTGACTTAATGAACATATGTTTATGTAAATCAGCTTGAAAATGGTAACTAGGTGAAGAAGGAACATATTCTAGGATAGGACTATGCACTTCTTTATCACTATTTTGGAAATAGGAGGGTTTTTGATTAGGAAGCAAAAACATTTCATTAGTCCTGCATAAAACTAAATTACAGCAACTTGTTTGCTGTGCTGAAGTGCAGAAGGAAGGTACAAGTCAGTATAGCTCATCCTCTGAGCCCCTGGTCATTGACATTGGAGAATAAATGTGACATTGGAGACTATGTAGGTAGAAGTCTGTTGGAGATTAGAATTTAAGAAATTGTTGATCTTAATTTTTATTTTATTTTATTTATTTATTTATTTTTAAGTAAACAATTATTATCCTTCCACCTGTCTTTGATTCAAGGCAAAACTGCTAGAAGATCCCAGTATTCTGCCTCTGTCTCACTTCCTACTTATTGCTTTAATTGTTCTCTGCATGCTACATACACATATTTCTCTACAATATATTTTGCTTGTGATGGAATCCAAGATAATTAGGAGTTTGAGAAAAATTCCTAGCGAAGTTGACAGTTTAAAAGCAGTGGGCAGAGCTCTTTCCACCACATGCCAACCCTCCAAAAGATGAGGACAACTTGCTATAGTAATCCTTTCTGCAGTGTCCAAGACTGAGCCCTTTTGTATATTTATCTGCAGGTTAGGATTAATGAAAAAGAGTTTGAACAGCAGGATTTGCCTGGCATAATTCAAATGGGATTTTTCTGGTCGATTGTGAAAATGTGTGTGAAATGAAAAGCATACTGAAACTGCCTATGAAGTACTATCTTACTGCTAAGCTTTCAAAGAATGCTTTTCATATATTGATCTTCCACTTCTTTGAGTGTGCATTAAGTGTTATTTCAAATAGAATGGAAGTCTCAGTATCTTTAAAATACAAAAGAGTGGATCAGCTTTTTCCTTCAAACAAATTTTTAAGAAAACTGTCAAAAATTGTCATATACTGTGCTTTTATATACAGAAGACATCTGAAAATCTTGCTGCAGTAATTTTTTCAGTATGAATTATAATTCACCAATTATATTACTCTATAGAGACAGTAACCAAGGCACAAGTAATCCACTGTTAAACAACCATCTCTCAAATTTTACTTCTTAAAAAATTGTATTTCCCATTTGATCACTGTCATGGTTGATGACAGTGGTCATTTGAGCATTTTTATCTGGGACAGAGTTAATTCTCTTCATAGTAGCTGATATAACACTGTGTTTTGGATTTAGGGTGAAAACAATGTTGATAACACACCAATGATTCAGTTGTTGCTGAGCAATGCTATCAGCAGAATATTGACTAAAAGCTTCTTTCAGGATACAAAAAAGAATGAATTCTTAGAACAAAGCCCATTTATTTTTCAGAATATAAGTCTAGGCCTAATTTTCATAATTAGTTTTTGTTTTTATTATTTTATTGTACTTTTATCATTTATTAACAAAGACAATACTATACATAATTTTTCACTTCACTGACTGAGGCTTCACAGTGATTACAAGAAGGCAGAATTTCCCGTTTAACTAGGACTTACCAAAATTAAAGGAGCTATAAATTGAAGGGATCCCAAGAGTAACCAAGCAGTTGGTTATATGACCATAAAAAGGAAGGAAGGAATCTTCGGTTGCATTTCCTTTGAAGTTCATAATAATTTTTTTCAAAAACAATAGTAGTCTGAGAAAATTAAAACTTGATCTAGCATTCCATTTTACATAAAAATACCTCTAGAAGGAGAATAAAAACTGTAATTCTTCCTATGTAGGGTTAAAAATTTAGTCAACTCTCTCCAAGGGCCAATCTAGAAAATGTATTGTTTCACAATTCCAACAAACATACATAGGATTTACTTATCTTTCAGAACATTTAATTTAAAAACTCTATTAAATGTGAAACATGTTAAAATCAGCTTGCAAAATCTCTTATTCCCCTCCTCCCACTTTAAACACACTTCAAAGCAAAACTGAGTTTATCATCAAACTAGAGATTATGGCAAAATATGATTCTTGTGACATGACAAAAAGTAAATATGGTTTAGCAAAAAAAAAAAAAAAAAAAAAAAAATGGTTTTGACTTCATGCTCTCTGGATTGCTTAATATCCACAGAATAAAAAAGATTTGGAATTAGAAATCACTGAGAAAGAACTGGTATTCCATTTTTGCAGGTTGCTACTCTTTAGTAAGGCAAGTAATAACTTTTAAGTGGTAATACATTAAAAAGGAGCATTTATTCTTAGGTGATTAATGGAAAGAAGTATTGGATGGGACATTAAATGAAAGACCTTATCAAATACTTAAATTTATCAGTCACTGAAAAAGCATGCTTCTTTATTCTGACACAAACTGCCAAGGAGTGATTTAAATTAGCCTGTATTAGAATCTTCGAAATGCAATTCAGCCTGCATTTTAAGGGCAATGAAATGGTTCCTTTATTAAACTGGTATCTGGCTACTTAACTGCTGTAGTTGTGGGAGCCCATTCATACAAAGCATAACCAACATAATTGATTTTCTCCCACAGTTTCAAAACCATGTGAAAACAATTTTCTCCACTGCAGACTTGTTTGTGAAATAAACGTAAATAGTCTGTACCTTGATGTACACCTTATATCAGTAAACTACTTGTTTATCTTACAACCTCTAAGATACTCAACACACATCACTCAGCTGAATACACTTTTTCTTCATAGGTAAGGTGAAGGTACCTTTTTTGTACCTTCTTTATACCTTCTAAGGTACAAAGAAGTACGTACGTATGTATGTATGTATGTACACACACACACACACACACACACACACACACAAAGCCACTGAGAAAAAAGCTGTGAGAGGAAAAGTTGTGGAAAGGCTTGGGGCCTACATTTAAACTCAAGCCCCTGGCTCTGCCCTGCTCTGTGTTGCAGACATGCCTATTCCCATCCTAGTATGCTTCTGCTGTTCCCTGCAGAAAAGCATCACTATATGAAGTATTGCACAAACTGCAACTATACTTATGTTGCAGACAAAGGCTGCAATAATTGGGGCTGTTTTCGGTATGTATTTAGTAGCAATGGAAGAGTCAGTATATTTTTCAAAGCCTCCCAGTTTCTGAGATGACACGATTGAGAAGGGGGCCAAACTCATTACTGAAGCACACTGTAGAGGCCACAACATGATTATCATAAACTGAAAGAGGAGATGATCTAACTCAATACCAGAAAAAGGTTTTTGCTAGGTTGCCTAAAGATATTATGTAGTCTTCATCCCTGCCGGCTGTAAAGATCCAACAAACCAAAGCTCTAAGCAAACTGCTGTGATGTGAGAGCTAGCCCAGCTTTAAAGCAGGAGCTTGGACTGGAGACTGAGATCCTGCCCAGCCTCAATTATTCTTTCGTCTCAAGAGGGGAGAACACAACTTTTGAAGGGGGAGATTCATTTGTTTACTTCTTTCCACCTGAAAGTCTGGTGTGGTCATTAATATTTCTTTGATAACTTTGAGGAGAGACTTTGGTAAGAATAATCTCTCTAGAGACATTCAGTGCTTGGTGTTTTGGTAGTGTGTCTGCCAAAACACGGACTTTGTTGGATGGATACTCTTTGAGGGGAGGAGAGGTATTTCCCCACTCCTAAAGCATTCAGAGTCAGTACAACATACTTCCTTCAAACAAGGTTAAAAATAAAATATAAAAATCACTCTACTAATAATTCAACAATTCTTAACAAACAGTATTCTAATGTCTAAATGTTTTGTCTCACTTTTTTTTTTTTTTTCACTGTTTAATTGCTGCAAATTGAGTTGTTTTCTCAATTAAACTCTTTATTGTTGTAAAGTGTTTATTGCAATTATGAATTTATGGCATGGCCCACAGCTAATACAACATTTGAATTTCTCCTAGTAGCTTGAGTTGGTGATTGCCTTCTTTTATCTCTAGACTGATGAGGAAATGGATGGTACCATCATAAAAGTTCTGTGCACTCAAACAAAATGCACTGTGCTGACATTTTCTTGCCTTGACTGAATTCTTTGAAATCACTTGATTCACAAAGCAAAGGATACTGAATGTGTTTTACTGTGCATATGGAAACAAAATAAAAGTTCTGACATTTTCCTTACTGATGTATTTCATATATTTCCTGTGAAACTTGAATCGGGTCAGATTCAGTTCATTTCTGTGTCAAATAAGGTACTTTATATTTTTCTAGGAGAAGGCCTGTCTGCAAATACATGAAGTTATGCTTATTCAAATAGTGATCAATGCAATTTTTTTTGATTCATTCACTTAATATTCAGTTTTCTGAAATACTAAACAAGCACAAATAGATATTATACCTATTTAAATATTTGGCAATACAACTAACCATACCATTATATGCTCATAAAAAAATTGTTTCCTTTATAAGAAATCATGATTAAATCATCACTTCAGTTAATATTTTTGTCGTGGTTTAACCCAGCCGGCAGCTAAACACCACGCAGCCGTTCACTCACCCTCCCCCCTCCCTCTCTGGGACGGGGGAGAGAAATGGAAAGTGAAGCCCGTGAGTTGAGATAAAGACAGTTTAATAAGACAGGAAAATAATAATAACAAAAAAAATAATAACAATAATAATAATACAATGGTGATAATAGGAAAGTAATAATAATATGTACAAACAAGTGATGCACAATGCAATTGCTCACCACTCGCTGACTGATGCCCAGTCTAACCCCAAGCAGTCCGGCACCCTCCCCCCGGCTAGCTACCCCTATATATTGTTTAGCATGACGTCAGATGGTATGGAATACCCCTTTGGCTAGTTTGGGTCACCTGTCCTGGGTCTGTCCCCTCCCAGCTCTTACTGCACCCCCAGCCTGCCCGTTGGCAGGACAGAGCAAAAGGCTGAGATGTCCTTGGCTTAGTATAAGCACTGCTCTGCAACAATTAAAGCATCGGGGTGTTATCAGCACTCTTCTCATCCTAAGCCAAAACACAGCATTCCACCAGCTACTAGGAAGAAAATTAATTCTGTTCTAACTGAAACCAGGACAATTTTGTTAACAATTAAAAGTTACAGAAAATTTCAGACTCTAGTCATATCATTTTCAAATATGATGTGACTGTAGTGATGCCCAAACTGGAAGCAGACACAGACAAAGAATATATTCCTCAACCACATGCAAGTAGAAGTACCATAAGGAAAAATGCATTCTGCTGAGATGTAAAACTATTTGCCCACCTAATACAATAACAAAATATAACACAGTATAGCAATAACAAATATAACACAATGTATAAACAAGCCTTAAAACCAATATTTAATTTATCAATATACATGGGGTTCACTTAGCCAGGATTATACTGTAAACAGTGTATATTAGTCATTGTAAAACTAAGAGCTTTTACAGTGTAGGTATAAAAATCAGGAAAGTTAAAATTCTAAATTAATCTATTTTGATATTCACACAAATCTTTTTTTTTTTTTTTTTTTTTCATAACATTGAAGTCAGTGAGATGTCTCAAGGTGCAATGTTCAATTGCTGCTTCTGTAAGAAGGGACAGAATCAGTCCAATCTCTTCTGACATTATTCTACTTACAACTTATGGTGGCCCAGGCAAAAATCTCAATGAACTTTCAGTTTCAAGAGAACGGGGTTTACTGCTAAAAAATTATGTTATGATGGATTATCCCTTGTTAGAAGGATAAGAAGCTTCCAAAAGGCTCTATGTAAGTAAGTAGATCTAAACAAATATGTTGTTTGGACTCTTTAATTTGGTTCTATAAAAAAAAAAAAAAAAAGACTTCGTAAATTAAATCAATAAACAATTAAGACCCTTTACAGTGATATACCCTCACAAGAAATCTATATAAAACTGCAGCATATGGAAATCAATAAAAGCTTTATTTTAGTTCATATTTGGTCTTCTAAAATTTAGTTGAGATGCAGGTTCAACCCTTAAACAGCTTTGCAATTCCAAACAATGGAATGATTTTATATTTGCCATTGTGTAATACTTTTCCTTAGGTAACAAGACTTTTATTTTACTTGTAGTTAAAAAAATAAAATAAATACACAATAGATTTTTATAACTTAGAATAAACATAGCACCTTCTTATTAAAAATAAATAAATTAATAATAAATGTCTAAAACATCATAGGAGTTTGAAAATTAGAAGCAAATGTTTAACTGAAGGGTGTGGCTGGAAACAGCATATTTTTTTCATCTAACAAACCTTAATATTTAGCAATATCAAGCATCACAAAACGAGTTGTTTACTCTGCTTTTACTGTCTTATTATAAAGCAGAGTACTATCATTCTTGTTAAAACAAATAAACAAACATTTACAATCTTGAATCAAGTATTCAAGCTTTATTCCTTTATTTACAGCTGCTTTATTCTGAAAATTTTGATCCCTTAAAATCCTATGTTCTAACTAATAAATATCTGAATATAAATATCTGAAGAGAGGGTGTCAAGACGATGGGGACAGACTCTTTTTGCCTGCACAACAAACTAAAGCACAGGAAATTTCAACTGAATATGAAAGGGCACTTTCTTTACTGTGAGGGTAACAGGTTGCCCAGAGAGGCTGTAGAGCCTCCTTCAAAACCTGCCTAGATGCAATCCTGTGCAATGTACTGTAGGTGACCCTGCTTGGCAGTGGGGGTTGGACTAGATGATCTTCAGAAGTCCCTTCTGACTTCAAGCATTCTGCGACTCTGTGATTCTGTGATTCTCAGCACGAATAATTTTGTATGTTGGCTGTTTAGAATTATGCATCCTATTTAATTGAAAATATTTAAATGAAAGTAAATCTTTTTTGTACTTAATTTTTAGTATAAAAAATGATTGTCTAACACATATTTAATTTTTTAACAACAACAACAAAAAGGTTATGTGTAAAACCAAGCATGTAAATGTTTTTCTTGACCAAAGATTTCAATAGTAATCATGTGCTCAAATGTTTTGGAGAAACAGAACTGAAGTTTTGTTAAAATTTTACCACAAGAATGAACCTATTACAGAAAATATCCCATTATAAACCACCTGGACAAATATTTACTAGGAGTCACTTCAAGTTAAAAGAGAAACATAACCAAAAAGGTAACCAGGTTAAAGTTAACTAACTGACCACAGGCAGTTTTGGGTCTGATCTGATTTTCAGAAAGATCTTTAGCTCCTGTGCATTTACCTGAAGTTCCCAATACCTCTGAAAAATCAGGTAATACCAGGGGTGGAATTATTTCTTGTTGGATAGTACTAACACAAAGTCTTAATACAGAAATAAGGATATATAAAAAGATATTTATTTTTTTCTAAAATTATTTTAAAGTGATATTTAAGTAAAGGAACAAAAGAATTTATCTCTCTGAAGGAGGGAGCTATATTTGTCTCCCTAACCAGATACACAAACAACTTGTCAAATGGTGCCTAGTATAGTTTCTTGCTTGAATAGTTTGGCAGAGGAAAAACAAACAAACAAAAGAACCACTACACAAGTTTTGTGACCTTCCTGAAGCTTTTGCACTGTGGATAATTTATTCTGAGTAAAAAATAATCAGGATACAGAAATGTACAGCATAGGTATCTGATCTCATTTCATCATTATGGTAATAATCATCATAATAGTGATTGGTATGAAGATTACACTTTGATTTTAATTTAAATGGATTTTACTGGTAAATTGGATCTTGTTATGCTTCATAAGAATATAGTTCATGAAGTGAGCTGAATTGCCTACCTTTACAAATTGATATGGATCAGAAGAGAAACTTCATTTCATGCAACCTTCGAAATACCCATACAGAAATGTAAAATTTATTCTTGCATGTCATCTGTGGCTCTAACGCATTAAGAATTATTTTTATCTAGCCAGATGCAAAAGTTTGTATTTAGTTTGCTATTTACTATCATATTTTTTGTTTAATTTTCTTCTCTATTATCAAACAGTATTAAATTTCATTATATCTCTAAAAATATTTCCATTAATTTCTTTTTTAATTAGACTCATTCTACATGTGCCTGAATTTCCTGTTGTATTCCTATGCCTTCTTCAAGCTAATCTTCTTCAAATTAATTTGAAATAACTCTTCAATCATGAGATAATCAGTATGAACTTCACAAAAAAATATATTTTCTTTCTCTCTTTTTTTTTTTTTCCCCTCTGGAAATGTATACAAAATGGAATATAGTTGCCTTGTTTTATGTTTCTCAGAGGATTCTGCATATGCTTTTCTTCATATTTTTCATTCAGACCATAAAAATTTAAATGTGAAAGCTATGTGTGTGGATGCGGTTTAACTTACACATTTTAAACATGGCTTTCTATCATAGATAACTACATTTTCACTGTAGTCACATATCCTAATCCAAAATTGCTTTTTTTTTTTTTTCCACACCAGAAAACCAAAGCATTTTAAAAACTCAAATTTTACAAAGTGGTCAAACATACAATTCATTTTGATCATAAATGTAAGGTGCATTTTCCTGATACCAACACCTCCCTGCATTAGTAAGTGTCTTGAAGCACTGTTATGAAGAAAAGCAATGTAGCTTAAGTGAAGGAAATATAATAAAATATCAGTCAGTTTTGTCTTACTATTATATCTTTATGCAAGGGGATTAAAGTTAATGTTTACTTTCTTATAAACATAAAAATAAAAATATATATTCTTCTTCCTGATACCACAAAGAGCTACGTTTGTCGTCAATAAAAATATTGTGAGTGCTGTTGCCTGGCAACCTTCATGCAAGGAAAATTATATTCCTGAGCACAATTTAAACTGTAATATAAGATTCTCGGATACCTATAAAATGTTGACACTGTGTTATTTCTATGAAATGCAATCAGAATTGTATAAAAAAAAAAATCAGCTATTTTAAATTAGTATTAAACATTTTAAATGCTTATTAAAAAAAAAAAAAAACTAATATGAAAATAAAAAACAAATTTAAAAATTATTTCAATTAAAAAAGAAATCCATCACTAGTGAAAACATGCTTAGGTCCATGACATCCAATAACACTGAGATGTTATTGATTACTGTAGTTTTATTTTAAAATTTTAAAGTTAAATATTGCTACCTGAAAGAGAGATATTATTTTATAGAAGCATAAGGATTACATTAGTGTTTGGAAAAAAAAAAAATCATATGTAGATACCTCAGTAATATTAATGCTATATTCTGTATTAGTTAGACATCCTACCTAGCTTCAGACATTCACAAGATGGCTCCATCATACTTATGTTCACTCTTTGTGAAAACTTATGTTATCTTTTATTTTCTTAAAGATAAAAATAATCAGAATTGAAAGTGTCCATGTTTTGCACAATCACATAAAAATGTTAATGGAGATATTCTGGTTTAGAAACTGGCAGAAATGTTGGCTTCATCCTTAAATATAATCAACATATAGAAATCTCATGCAAGGAAAAGCAATAATATTTAAGCAGTGCCTTCTATTTCTCTTGTTATCCCTTGTTATCTTGTTATCTTGTTATGTTTTCTTTTATTAAGAAAAAAATATCATTTTCAATATCATCAATATCATTAATATTATCATCAATATCATAACTTTTTCTGTTGTTAATTGAGGCTTAAAATAAATTTGAAATAAATTAGTGATTTCTAGGCAGCATTTTTTAACTGAGAGTTTACAACAGCCATGTGCACAAGTATATATTAATAACAATATTCTGAAAACTGCTCTATTTTTAATGTAATATTTTTGTGATATTAACGCAATATTTTTGTCCCATCAGTACAGAGACAGTTGGATTCCGTTAGGCAAATATTTAAAATATATTTAATTAAAAAATGATAAATTATATGCCCAACATTAGATGAAAAATTAGTGCTTTCTTTGAATAATTTTATCTTCCCTTTGTATAGTCTTCTCTTTATAACGTTTGACTAACTCAAGCAACGTGACCTTAGACTTATTGGATGGATTAGAGTGATAGACAAGATATTATTCAGGGATGCTATTCACCACCATCATTGTGGTTTGCCAGAATGGAACTACTGTTTCTTTTATTGATATGTATGTCTAATATTAGCAAAAAACAGAAGTGGTGCTTTCACATCATAAAAAGGATAATAAGATACTTGAATGCATCTAGAGGTGGGCAAGGGTAAAATAGCTGGAAGGTATATCCTCCAAGAGGATAAGACAAGAGGATCCTCCAAGAGGCTGAGGAAAACTTGGGCTGTCTAGTCTTGAGAAAAGTAGGCCAAGAAGTGATCTCATTGCTGTCTACAACTTCCTGAGGCAGGGAAGTGAAGAAGGAGGTGCCAGTCTTTTCTCCCCTGTAACCAGTGACAGGACACCTGGGAATGGCACAAAGCTGCACCAGGGGATGTTCAGACTGGATATTAGGAAAAATTGTTTTACTGTGAGGGTGGTCAAATACCGGAACATACTTCTTAGAGAGATGGTTGATGTCCTATGCCTGTCAGTGTTCAAGAGGCATTTGCATAATGCTCTTAATAATAATGTTTTTACTTTTGGTTAGTCCTGGAGTGGTAAAGCAGTTGGACTCAATGATATTTGTAGTTCCCTTCCAATTGAACTATTCTGTTCTATTCTGTTCTGTTCCGTTCTGTTCTATTAATTCTTGTCTCTTGCTATAAAAAAATAAATAGTCACTTGAACTTGATGCCAAATCTGCTAAATATATGAAGAGATATGATAGCCAGAAATGTGAAATATTCTCTAAACTTTCTGCTTTTGATAGCAGCACTCACTTCCATCTGTTAGTCCCAACTGAGAGGCTTCCTAGCTAGCTCTATCTATTTAAAGTTTAGGGAATACTATAATCTATTTAGACTTCTTGACAATCTATGCATAATCTTTTTTAAAAGATCTGTAGGAAGAAGCTATTTTTATCTTAGATAGTTGTTTTAGGCTGGAATGATTTACTGCATACCTTCATATCTCCCCTGGCCCTACAGAGAACAGAGAAGATTGTCTCGTGCTCGCCAGTACTAAACTTGATGTTTTATCTCAGGTGAAAGCTATGATTATTACATACTTTGTTATGTACACAAACACAGATTATAAATGATACATATGTTAATTAGTATTTATGGCTGAAAATTGAACAATTTTGTTAATTAGTAAGAAGAAATTGACATTTATTAACTTTTCTATCTTATTCATATTCCTTTGAAATTCTTATTTCCCTTGTCTAACCCAGCTCCCTGGGTAGTTTTTAATTGGAGAAAATAATATATTCCTAGTCTAGAGCCTCTTAATTCCATGCTATCTCATTGATGCTGCTAAGTGTAAGAAATACCGAGCCTTCTGGCTTCTGTGTAGCTGACATTGAAATAACAAGTACAGTGAGGCTTTGCTTGTTGGAAAAACAATATTTGATGACTGCAAGTGAAAAAAAAATACCAGAAAACAAATTTCAGAACGCTACAATTTTAGAGGAGTGACCAGAGCACTATGAACTGAGAATTCTAGATCTGCAAGACTTGCAGAGAAGGGATAGGATTGAACACCTGGACCTTCCCAAAGGGATTAAGAATTTTGGGTTGCTACATTTTTACAGTCTCTAGACATAAGGTCTTATACAAATTCCTGGTTTTCATATTTTTTGAGCAGTTAAGTTGTACTCAAACTTGTCTTAGTTTGTATTCCTTCAAAGTGTATAAGATTGAAAGGAAATACCTTGCTCTGTATTACTTCTGGCAAGAAGTGAGCTTTGTGTCTTAGATAACACCTCATGCAGCTGATAAGAGTAGGAGGAAACTATTTTTTAAATGTATATATAACATTTCAATTTTGGAAATCCATCATAACCAAAAATAAAATTCAACTTAGAAGGTTAGGCACACTCAGATATCTATCTCATCTCATTTCACTGAATTTTCACTACACTGAAAAGCAAGAAGGTAAACATGCTTAATAAAAAGATGATAAATTGTAGAAGAGAGAGGTGGTTTTTATTTATTTATTTATTTGTTTTTAAGAAAGGAGGATAAAAGAAATATGTCATGTAATCAGAGGTACCTGGATAGCAAAATCAAAGAAAGAAAAATATTCACTGCAACTCCCTGCTGTCCTTTGAGATAAAACATACAGGGGAATTCTCTCAGTTTTCCAATATACAAGGTAAGTTTCAAAAGCCTGCCCAGGGTCAGAGAAGAGTTGTTCCCACTGACTGTAAATAACCCTTCCCTCTTGGCAGCTTTGCTGCTGCAGTAATACTGCCAGAAAATATAGGCCTCAAGGTATCTAGAGTACAGAATCAGTGAAATGTTTCATTGTGAATAATGTATTTTGGCAGATGCTTGATCTTATCTTTTAAAAGTAAAAGTGAAACTAGTCTTCCACAGTGTTCAGACATTTCATCTTTTTAAAAGGGTTTCTTTGACAAAGTAATACAGATTTGGCTATCCTGTGTCTCTTTTTCTCCTACTACAGAAAGATATTAAATTGTACGACTTTGATGAATATGTCATCCCCTACAAAATCATGAAAAATATTTCAAAATGTCTATTAAAATAGGCTATCTGCAAATGTTACCCCCTTATGTTTCAGATCTCAGCTAGGTGTTCCATGGGATCTTGAATTCAGGACAAAGACATGGATCAATTAGGTGTTCAGCCTGTGCAAGTCTGAAAAGGCTTGGATCAAGAATACATTCAACATCCTCCATTCTTTAATGAAACCAGCAATCACAAGAAAATGTATCTGAGATAAAGCAAAATGGAAAGAAAGAATATAAAGCCCTTGACAGAGAAAAAAGGAAAAAAAAAAAAAAGAAAAAAAAAAGAGAGAGAAAAAAAAACTATACATATGTGCATATGAACTGTATTATAAACATAAAGAAAGAAAGCTAGACAAGTGAAGACACACAAGGAGAGAAATGGGGAGGGAGAGGGAGGCAGGGGAAGCTACAAGGAAGAGTAGGCTAAACAGGAAAAAAAAAAAAAAGAAAAAAATAAAAGAAACAATACTATGAAAGATATATATGACCAGAAGTACATATATTTAGCAAACCAAAATTAGAAAATAAATAATAAAATAAAATAAAATAAAATAAAATAAAATAAAATAAAATAAAATAAAATAAAATAAAATAAAATAAAATAAAATAAAATAAAATAAAATAAATAATTAAACTCACAAATAATTAAACACGAGGAAATGGACAGAGACAGCCAAATCTCTTGTGTAAGTGATAATGAAACAAGTGGTAATGAAACAAGAAGGAAATAAATTAATGTGAATAAAGAATAAGAAATCAATACTAAAAAGATAAAATAGGATCCAGAGTACTGAAATATTTTTGAGTGTATGGTAACTTGAAATTATTTTTTTAGCTTTTTTTCCTGTATGTGGACATATGCAATTTTCTGTTCCTTAGAGGAATGACTCCTGATTCCTCTAAAAATAAGCACTATAATTTATGACATTCCTGGTTTTGAACAGTGTTTGGGATGTTCAAACAATTTGAAAAGATTTGAGGGAATGGGAAAAGCAACAGTAGTAACTTTTAGGAGACTAATTAATACATTAGTGTGTCAAAATGTCTTGTTAATAAAAAAGTGAAAATAAGTCTGGTGTTTTTGTTTACATGCTTAAAGTTTTATACCTTTAGTTTGTGTAAGTACCACATTCTCCCAATACTATGTCTGCTCCCTTTTGTAAATTATTCTACACTGTGATATATTCTTTATGTTCAATTCAACTTGTCACTGGTGTCATTTCTAGTAGCGTGTGTTAAACTTCTAGAGGAGACTCATACCTCATTAAGAAGCCGAAACTTAGGTATCTTCATTTTAGGTATCTTTATGTGAATGAAATGTTTAGTCTCTTGCTTTGGTAAATGGAGATGTAGTTAGGTTTGTCAATGAAAGTCATCTTAAAGTAAACATCAGCAAACCAGTGTCAAGGTTCCCTTGACAAGGGTCCTGACTCACACAACTATTCTGAGTTTGGTGTGTAGCTAGACCTACAGAATTGTCTAGTACCATCTGATATGCCCTGGGGTGGCCAGGACTGTATTAGAAGATATGAAACAGGACCTCAGGGAGACTGATACTATCCCATAATGGTATCTGGAGGCCCATTGGAACATCTCAAGAAGTTCTATATGTTCATGGGTTTGGCTGAGATAAAGTTAATCTTCTTCATAGCAACCTGTATGATTGTGATGTTAAGATCCGTGATTTAAAGAACATTGGTAACACATCAGTTTTTTATCTATTGCTGAACAACTCTTGCACAATATCTATTTCTCACACTGTCCACCCCAGTGAGAAGGCTGGTGTGTGTGCAAGCTGGGGAGAAATATCTGGGACAGCTAACCTGAAGGGATATCCCATAGTTATATGACGTTGCATTCAACAACAACAACAAAAAAATCCCAGGGAAAGGAAGAGGATGGTTATTTCCTTCCTCTGTAATAAGGGTAATTTATTTGACTTTCCATGTAAATGTTACATGTCCTGCTTTCCGGGTAGTGCGTAAACATCTGGCTGCCAATGGAAAGAAGTGAATGAATACCTTATTTTGCTTTGTGTGCGTTCATATTTCTGCTAATATATTCAACTGTCTTTATCTCAATCCACATTTTTTCAGCTTTTGCTCTTCTGATTCCCTCTTCCATCCCTCTGGAGGGTGAAGTGAGCGAACAGCTGTGTGGGGGCTTAAGTACTAGCAGGGCTCAAACCACCACAGTAACCAACAAATAGAGCCCTTGGTACATCTGGAAACACTTGCATAAAGACATCTTAGTATTTTATTCTTAACTTTCAGGAGTCGAAATGGACATTCTGCATGAAGACTTTTATTTCATTTCATTTTCAAACAGTTAACAATAATTTCAGAAGGTCAACTGATTTTCTGTGAGAAGTTCTAATTTTCAGCTAGTTCATTTTAAATGTTGTTTGTTAACTTTCTCCCATTGAATATTTTGCTTCATTATTGTTCTGAAGTGCTGAATACTAGAACATCAAGTTATGCAAAACACATTTATTTTTACACTCTCTTAATGGTGTTACGTCATGATCTTATCATAGAAAAAAAAACATGCAGACTGGACAAAAGCATATGTCTCATGGGCAGAAAGGAATGTATAATTTAGCATTTATTTATAGCAGCAAATGATTTCTTCCTCTATAAGCACTGAACACCAAACCTGATTATGAGCCCTAACATATAGTAGCCTATATGATATGTAAGTCAATAGGTGCAGCAGTACTTTCTGGATAGATTAAATCTTGAAAAGAGAGAGAGAGGAAAAAAAAATAACTGTGGAAGGAATGATAATTGAATGAAACTAAGAAGTATAATCACAGTCACTGAAATACAGTTAATTGAATATTTCTAACTGTTAAAGTATACCTGGACCATAAAACTGCTAACACTGGAAAATTAAACTGACTTCTAGGAAGGTTAGGGTAGGAAATTTTGTTCTCAATTGCATTAGTCAATTATATTATTCATTGAAGCAAATCAGCTAACTCTATATTTGCATGGATATAAATGAGGCCAAGTAGATTTAGTCAGCAAATGACCCTTCTTTAAAGGAAAACTTAACTTTAGTGTTGTTGGTTTTTTTATTGTTGTTTGTACAAATGTCAACCAAGTGTTAAAACAAACAAACAAACAAACAAAAAAAAAACAACACACATTTGTTAACAAAACTGAAATGGAAACTAGAAAGTTTTATATCAGTTATAACCTTTGTATATTTCATATGCATAGGATGTATATGAAACAAATAAAATATATAAATTAAATTATATATATTTAATGTGCATATATATAAATTATATGTATACATATAAAACCTTGTGTGTATGTGAATAATCACCTTACATTTTATACGTATTACACATATAAATATATTTTAATAGAAAAAGAATTTATAAATAAAAATCTTTTTGTTATGAAAATGCAACATTGTTTTTTGTTGGTTTTGTTTGTTTGTTTGTTTGAAGGAAAAATCAAATCATGTAAAATCTATGACTTTTAAGAAAAGGTTCACTAAAGAGGCATTTTGTGTCAGAAAATTGGTTTGATGGTGTCCAAAATAGTTGGAGATATATCATTTTTTCCAACTGTAAACAAGTCAAATGTGTCCATTACCTTAATATAATTCTTGTTACTTGATTGAGGCAATTCTTGGAGTCAGACAAGAATGGTGAAATTTTTATCAGCATCCTTTCCATTTTCCATTAAAAATTCTTGATGAGGGTTGAGATGGATTTTTTTAAAATGATGTGGAGTTAAAATTCAGTTCATTAAAATACAACAGTAGGGCATCTGCTGAGCATCAGGAGAATTTTTCCATACAAATGAGGCAATGTAGAACTTACACTGTGGAGCTAATCATTAAGAATTCTAATCATCTGAAATTCCTCACTCCATGGGTGCTGATCTGATGGCTCCATAATTCAGCACATAAGGGTAGGATTACATTAGAATTTTAAAAAAAGTAGTCTTCATGGTCACAGAGGGCCAGTTTTAGGCCTTCATGAATAATACATAGACAGAGAAGGGAAGAGATTTAATTCAATGTTCTAACCTGAACAATTACAGGAGAGTTTTGGAATAAAATGAGTTTATTTGATTCAATTCAGTTTTAAAAGCTCAGTACATCCTAAAAGTCAGTGCAACCTAAATTTATCATTAATGTATGGATGAGTTATCAGAACTAGATAACTTATTTTCACCAAATGGTATTAGTCTTACATAGATAAAATGCTTTGTTTCAATTGAATTAGATTAACTAAAGATCTCTGCCTAGAATTCATTTCTATAGGGTTGCCACAAAATGTAAATGGTTATATAAATTATTAGCTGGGCAAAATTCTTCACTCAGTCCTGAAAACTGATTCTTAGTTTCTTGTTACGACTGCTTTCACCTTAAATTTCAGTCAAACTAAAAATTATCTGTGCTTGATCAGATAAAGAAAACTGTGTATTCTTAGGAGCATTATTCCCCCAGTTTTCTGTATGAACAACTTGAATTATATGAAATACTATCTGGAATTTAGCAAAAGGCACACTGGCTTGGGCCAGAAAAGAAGAACTAGGAGGCTGAGAGGACAAAAACCACAGGGACAGCAGTATGTGAACAATCCATAAAACATTTTTGTGCAGGAAGTGTTTCCACAACATCACTGCAGTGGAAACTGCTGAGGTAACTTTGATGGCTTCTTCCTTATGGACACTTTTTTAGGTGTCTATGTGATTATTAAAATGTGATATCCTTCTGAAATGGAAGAATTTTCTCCATCCTTCTGAAATATATAGAAAACACAGAAGAAGAATGGAGAAAAATTTTATTTATTCCTGAGAACACACTGATCTAAGATAACTGATTAGTTTTGCAAAGATCCAAGGATCAAATAGAGAAAAAAAATTAAAAAGATAATCTAGTGCATTGAGAGTCTGCAATAATTAGTAATATTTTGAGGAATGTTACATATGCATTTATTCATCCAAATTATTCCTTTATACTGGTGACAGACTTGAAAAGTATTTTACTGGGCTTAGTCTTAGCCACATTTTGCTTCTGCTCATAAAGCTTATTTAGTTTCTGAAAATATATACAAAAGTCAGCAACCTGTTTTGGAAAAGCAACAATGCTTAATTTATACTGACCATTTCATGGAGCACTAGTGAATTTAAAGGACAAAGGGAGAGAAAAAGTAAATATATATATATTTAAATAAAATTGCTTAAACACAAAATAATGTTACTTATAACATAGAAATAAGACTATTTCCAAATATAATATGAGGTAACAGATTTCTAGAATTACCTATCCAATATTAAATACCTGAGCAAAATAGTGATGGTATTGTTCTTTTCTTTTTGTTCCCTCTCTGTTTGTACTAGGTTCTGCTCCTTATTTCCATAACAAAAATAATTCATATCTTCACTCACTCTTCCAATTCATTATATTTTTCAGATCTATGTATGGATCCAAAGAAAATCTCCTGCCACAAGTGAGAAATATGTTTAAAACGGATTAATTTTTTTGGGGAAAAAATAAACAGGGGAAAAAAAAAAAAAGGCTCACTAAAATATTTTATGTAGTCAGCTTACTTTCAGAACACAGTCACTCTATGCTAAATGTATTATTTTATAGTGAAAACCTACCTTTCAAGGTTAACATAATAAAAGCAATATTTGACTGAATATGTCTTTTTATTGCCTGTACTTCAGATTTTTATTACAATTGCCTCGATTTTTTCTTCTAAATACTAACCTGATGCAATTTTTAATTGTGCCATTCTACTCCGCATTTCTCTAATCTCATAATTGTTTGAAAGTTATGTTCTTTTTGATAAGAAAAAAAATAGACTCAAAGAAATGAGCTGAAGAATGAAGAGTAGAACAATACTTTGTCAACGTGAAGTAAGAATGCTAATGCTATCTTAATATACCTTAGGAGCAAAATTGATGAAAGAAAGAACATTGCTTAGAACTACTTTCTAATTGAAAATGATAGCAAAATGGTTAGTCATGAAAGTCATAATATGATTCAAAGTTCAGAACTTAAAACTACAGGTTTTCTATTCTAAAGAAAAATACACAATAAAATATTTAAATATAAAATATACTTAATACCTCCTTCTAATTCAAAAGACACGTGACTTTAGCTTCATCATTTGAGGGAAGGGAAAGAAAGAAACATCCATAGAGGAATTTAATGCTCTTAAAATTTGTATTTTAATGAAATTGGATGAAGTACACTAACTGTAGAATAGACATATCCTAAAATATAGATTGATAAAGAATATCGATTGATATGATTGATCAAGACTGATCAAGTTTCAAGAATCAAGTTTCAATGGGATTAATTTACTTAGGACATTTCAGAGAATCTGCTGCACAGAGATACTAACTTACATCATTTTGCTGACTAAGGAAATGGCAGTCTCAGCAGTATTAAAAAAAATACTTTTCAGCATTCTAGAACACTTGCTTTGAAAAAAGATGGTTCATAGAAGAATATCTTAAAAAAAAAAAAAAGGCATCAAGGCATGATTCTGCGTAGAATGAAGAGTGTACAAATTGAGAGGGTAATTCTTATTAACATTTTTATTTTAATCCTTTTACCATTGTCTATAAATAAAAGAAAATTAACTTGATTTCATGGCTGAGGGAGGGAGGGGGAGGACAGTTCAAAGAAAAGAACTATGGCATCAGAGGCATGAAAGACAATCATCTTCAGATATGGGTGAGTCCTGGAAACAATTTTTAAATGACCACTTAGAAATTTAACTGAAACAATTAAAGATTTGAATACCTGAAAGACAATAAAGAGCACTGTACAGAATAAATCCGGTTGCTAATAACCAGCAATGACACATTAAAGGAAAGACTGAAAAATCAAAGGCACTTTTTTTTTCCTATTTGTCCTCCAGTTACTTCTTTTAGATGGCACTGAAACTATGCAACTTCTTAAAGCTCAATTTCATGTTTAATACATTTTCATAGCTTAAACATTCTGTACATTTATAACACTCATGATGTATTTTCAAATGTTATACTGCTTTTTTTTTTAAAAAAAAAAAAAAAAAAGAAGGAAAGTTTCATGAAACTTCAAATACTACGTAACACATACTCCAGAATATGTTCTTGTTCGGGAGAGATATACAAAATAGAGCGTGTACAGCTCCTCGTCCCTATTCTGACTGGCTCAAGAAAGAAACAAACAAACAAACAAGGTCAGATAAATTTCTTTCCACATTTCCTATCAGTTTTAACCCTTTCTGCACTACTACTACTATTTCAGCTTGGCACTGCAGCATCACTATTCCCTTGCTTCCATCCCCTTGCTTCTCAGTCCCAAGCCTGTACAACGTGACAGGACTATCAGGCTCAGGGAGCCATGGAGCAGTAAAAAATTCAGGAGTGAGCCACTTAGTTCTTTCACTCCCCTTGCTGATGGTACTCTCCTTTTGTCCAATTACTTCAGCAAATTAGAACAGAAGCAGGTACTGGGGCTAGTCAGTGAAGGTTAGGGAAACTGTTCCATATCTCAGAAGAGCCTTAAGACTCACTTTCACTGCATGCCATGTGGTAGAGGAAAAGGATAATAGTGGGAACACAGACCAGAGCTCTCAGCCTAAGTGCAAGCAAATGATCGCAAAGAAATGTCTTTATCTCAACACAAAGGGGACTAGAGGGTGATTACAGATATGTTATTGGTTATAGAATAACAGCCATCAATAGATGAGTAGATAGCTGGTGGTGTAAATGGTTCTCCCATGTTCATTAAGTGTGTGAATGTCTCCCTGAGTTAGCCAGACCAGTGAGGGGGGACTGAATACGTGGTTCAGCCCAACAGAGTATAAAAACTTTTTGACCAGTGAAACAATTTTGAAGAGAGCAATGGGCTTAAGTTGGTCTCAACCCACAGATTCCGTCCTTGGAATTGGGAATGTCCAGCTTCATCATGGTGAGCATATATAATAATATATAGAGACTGGTGATGGGAATCACACACATATTGTAATCTAAATTTATATTACAATTTTCCATTGTTTGTATAATGATTTCAGTACATTACTGCAATACTTTTCTGAGTAAAAATCCTGTTTAACATCGAATAACTTTCAATAAAGTTGATATTAAACATTACACATTCAATGTGTATATATGTGGAATATCTAAAAGAACATGGTCAGAGTATTGGACTCTGAGAGCCAAGCCCAAGTGTTGATCTATTTTCCAAAAGGTTTTAAATTAATGTACTGCTTCTTTTTATTGTGATAGTGTTTATTTTATGCATTTTTATTTTTAAGTCACATGCTATTATTAAAAGTCACATGCTATTATTTACTTTTGACGTACAATGAAAACAAGATTTTTCATCACATCTGAGTGAGAAAACATACATCAATGAGCTGATTAACAACATATGCAACATCAGTGACTTAGCCTAATGAAATTAATTTAGCTGGATTCCTTATACAAGCAGTGAAGAGTACTGAAGTATAATTGTCCTCATTTTGGCTGGGATAGAGTTAATTTTCTCCATATAGTCTCATATGGTGCTATGTTTTGAATCTGTGATGAAAGCAGAGTTGATAATATACTCATGTGCTAGCTGTTGCTTAGCAGTCAAGATCCTTTCTATTTCTCATGCTGCCCTGCCAGGGAGGAGGCTTGGGGTGCACAAGTAGTTTGAAGGGGGACGCAGCCAGGACAATTGACCCCCACAACAACCAAGGGGATCATCCGATACCATTTAACATCGTCCTCATCATTAAAAACTGGGGGAAAGGAGGAAAAGCTTTTGTCTTCCCAAGTAACCATTATACATGATGAATCCTGCCATCCTGGAAGTGGTTGAATATCTGTCTGTCAATGGGAAATAGTGAATGAATTCCTTATCTTGCTTTGTTTGTATGCACACCTTTTACTTTGTGTAGTAAGCTGTCCTTATCTCAAGCATAACGTTTTTAACTTTTACCTTTCCTGTTCTCTTTCACACCTCTCCCTCCCAGGTAGTATGGGAACAAGCAGCTCTATGGGTCTCACTACCTGCTAGGGTGAAACCACAATGATCATTCAAACCAGAAATTTGCTTTAAGTAGTCTGTCTTTTCTTGGAAGGATTCTTTCCCTGGTTGTGGAAGAAGCCTAGCATTCCCAGATTAAATTAGCTTTTGTGAATGTCTTCCCTGCTTTGTGTCCCCTACAAATCAGTAATTCTAAGACCAAAAAAAAAAAAAAAAAAAAAAAGCAAACAAACCAAAATAAATCAATAAATATTAGTAGTTAATAACTGTATTTTTATTTATTTTTTTTCCAATACAATTAATTTGAAATTGACAAAATCTAAGTAAGAACTGTATATTTTGACTGTTAGTTCCAACTACTCTTGAATAAGATACCTGTTAAACCATATGAGAAGTAATTGTGAGTTTCCAGAGAGATTATATGCAAAAGGGACTGGTATATTCATTTATGAGACTTAGAAATATCAGTTATATTTTATTATTATTCTCATAATTTTGGAAGTTATGTTAAATGTTATAACTATGTAAAACAATAGAGATATGAAATATTTAATGTGCACTGAAGTAGAAGTGCATCTAGTTCTACCTAGGTAACCTTCACCAAAGCATTCCATTCTCATTCTCATCCTCATAAATGTGACCAAAATGAAACCAAACAATAATCTTTGTGGTCAGTGATAAAGATTTATAACTTGCATTTCAATTTGTGTTGCTACCAAAAACTAATTCAGAACAGATACAGAGAATTCATTCTACCACTGTGAACAAAGGATGTGATCTACAAAATCAGTTAATTTGACTTAATGTAGTGGTGTAAACTTTTGTCGACATGGCAGTCTTTCATTGTGTACAGTTGTGTAGGTTTTTTTTTTCTTTCTTTTATTTGTTTTAAAACTAGAGGCACCTCAAGCAAATTGAATTAACTTCTAATTTGTGTTTTTCAGTAAGGCTGGTGATGCATAAGAGTAATTAAAAATACAGTTTCAGCATCACTGTATTAAATGACATAACAAAAAAACAAAACAAAACAAAACAAAAAACACTTTAAAATAGAGCTCCTATTCAAACATTAAAGTTGTTGGTTATCAAGGACCACTTTCCACATAATTATAAATCTAACTTATTTGAATTTTTAATGGATAAGAATAGGGCTTACTTTAATGCTCATTACACCCTCTTTCCAAGACATTAATTGGGCATGAGAAAAATGTAGAAGACATAGCAGTGCTTTTGAATGATTCACCTTTAGCAAACAGACATCTGAATATGTAAGCAAGCCGATTTACATCCGCAAAACTACCCAGCTGCTTTGAATTACATGAGTGTTTTCTTGTGTAGATAGTGATAGGACTAGGGAGAATATTTTTAAATTGAAATAGTAGATACTTAGATAGGATGTTTACTCAGAGGATTGTGAGGCACTAGAACAGGTTGCTGAGAGAAGTTGTGGATGCCCTATCCCTGGAGGTGTTCAAACCAGGCTGGATGGGCCCTGGAAAACCTGATCTAGCGGGTGGCATCCCTGTCTATGGTTGGAACTAGATGATCTTTAAGGTCCCTTCCAACCCAAACCATTCTATGATTCTATGAAGAGTGACAACTTTGCAGACAGCATTAGCTTTTTATAAAATACATCAGAAGCACCAAAACGTTTGAAAAATATCAACTTAGTAGACCATTACTGCAATAATGATATACCTAGCCATTTACAAATCTAGAAAACTTCTGAATATATCCCTAGGTCTTGCAATAGAACAGAGAAATATTTTGAACTATTAAAAAAAAATAAATAAATAAAAAGAAAGAGAGAGAGAGAAAAAAAAGAAAAAAAAGACAAGAAACAATTTTGATTTGATTTTCTAAAAAGTACTTCATGGCTCCAGCAGAATTAATATAAATATTCAGTTTTCCTTTGATATTGGACTATACTCAGTCATGTCCTAACAGTTCACAGGAGGCATAAATATCTTTTACAATAATGGAGCCACACAATTTTCTGTATTGCAGCCCTGACAAATTGAGATTATCACTCATACATGAGTATATATTCAATGCAAAAGGCATAAAGGAATTCATTAAATTCCCTCTGGCTCTGCTGAATGTCTCTATAACCAGAGTATGAATTTATAGTCTACCATTGCTTCTCAAAGTGCCCTATACATGGGAAAGAAAGCAAATAAAAAGAGCACCAAAAAAAGAATAATCTTATTTCATTCAGACCAGGTATGTTAGACACAGATAGAGCACTCACAGGAATGTAGCCTTAGTCATGAAAATTTAGCCTTAAATTTCAAAATTCCAGGGAGACTAGAGTATCTGCAGCCTGCAAGTATGATGTTAACCTTTTCAATTTTCTGTGGTTTGTTGCTTGCTTGTTGCTCTATTTGCTTACAGATTACTAAACCTGTAATCATGAAAAATTGTCCGTCGTAAATCAAATTTCAAAAAGCTAACAAAATCAAAAATAAATCTGTTTACTACTATCTTTCAGGGACTATATAACACTTTTGACAGTTATTGCAAAGAATGTGAAATGTCATAAACCCATTATCATGACAAAGATTTTCACAATTGAAAATTATATGAACTCAGCACAATTGTGTCTACATTTCCAAATAAGTTCATCTAGCACCATTCATAGTGACTGATAGTCATGAAAGGATGTAAAACAGGACTGGAAGGTTTGCTCCTGGTCATCTTTCACCCATGTCTAAAACATTTCTATAACTTCTAGCTAAATAGGCAATGAATGACAATGTGGGATTTTACTGAAGAAGATGGAGGAGAGAAAGAAAAAAAGTGTGACAGACAGTGAGGGGAAATGGGGATTGTTTCAAGCATTTAAATGCTTTTCTACTCTACTGCAAGAAGCACCACTACATAACAGAATAACTCAGGACATATCTACTCTTTTTATTTTTCATAGAAATATGAGAATGCTGCCAGTATTTTTGAAGACCCATAGTTGGCAACTGTAACAGGATATGGACAGAAGAGATGAAAAGTATATCTCAAATTGTTTAGTAACTGACTAGGACTTTTTCTGTACAGCATCATGTACAGCATGGGCTTCTTGGGTGTTTCACTTGAATTTTATATTTTGACCCTGTCTTTGAAAGAAATAAAATTATCATAGAGAGTATCATCTAGAATAAATTGAGCAAAGAAGCTGGAAGACTTGTTTTTATTTTCAGATAGACCAATTAATGGTAGCAGCCCTAATGGTGACCTAGCTTTTAATGGGAAACATACAGACAAAAAAAAAAAAAAAAAAAAAAAAAAAAAAAAAATGTCTGCCAGTCAGAGAAGTACTATCCTGAGACCAAGGACAAAAACAAGGCATTGTAACATAAACCTATCATCTGATAATGAGAAGATAGTGTAGGAATACAAAATTTTGTACAAGAGAACAGGAAATATCATTGTTTATTGGTTGTCTCAGTTAACACACAGAAATTAGCAACAGCTGCTCTAAGATGTGGTGTCCTACACTCTCTTATGTCTTCGTGACATAAAAAGGACTTGTTCTCTACCCAATATTGAGTCATCTCTCTCGGAGAACTTCCTGTATTTCATGAACTTTACTTTCCTACAGGATTTCTTAAAAAAATTGAATCTTTGCTGGAGATGCCTATCTGCCTCTGAACTTCATGACACAGATCACCTTTAAAGTGGGATTTTTTGTGTTATTTGGTCCCACTCCTGAGTCCACTTCTGAGGGGCAGTTTATTCTGAGATAATTTTCCTTAATTAGATGCTTTTGATGCTGTTTTTTTTTTTTTTTTTTTTTTTTTTTTAACTAGAGATATTTGAAGAGAACTTGACACCCCCCTATCCCCCCCATTTCTCAGATCAGTTTGTTTCATTTGTTACTGGTACATTATATACATATAAACATACATGTATATGTATATATATTAAATATGCATGAATGTAATCTGCTCTTGATAAGTATAGTATTGACAAGTACAATCTGTCATAATTTTTACTATAGTATTGATAGGCTTGCATCCTGTAATAAGTACATTTGCTATCACAGTACTGATAACTTTGTTGAGCCTATAATAGTAATCTATATTTGTTGCTGTTTGTAATTAGTGCAATTCCCCCAATATCTACTAAATATATGTGTTTTATTCCTGGTAATACCTTGTTGTCTGTGTAGATGTTTGCTTTTTTAATCATGGTATATTTGCCAGTGGTGACTTGGGGTAATCTGCAACAAACAGAAATTTAAAAAATAATACATTCATTCCCTTGTGTATTACAGAATACTACAAACACTTTCTGTGATCTCTTTACCCTTCCAGGTAAGGGAACCATTTAGATCATGACACCATTATTCTTACTTGTGACTTTTTAATAATTAAAAAAAAAAAATCATTAATCATTATTAAATTTCCTCTGCTCTTATGCTTTGAGTTACCTACTATCTACTAGAAAACAAAATAAAACTAAACAAACAAACAAACAAAAACTACAGTTTAACCAGGTTAGAGAAAAGCAAATAGTCTTGAGAACCAATTCTGAGGAGCAATCTTTCCCATGAGTTCCAGAAACAGACCCTAAATGAAAGCTATCTATTTTATACTTGTAAACAACTTTTACTTGTTTTAATATTTGCATATTTCTTCCCTACTACTGAAGACATAAGGAGCTCTGAGTTCTGCATGTTCTGCTTGGATTTAGGCAATTCCAGTAGAGTTACAACAGAGCAAAACTGTTGTGCTCAAATTTTGGTCATACTCAAAGAGTTGCAGTCAACAGCTTGATGTCCAGGTGACCAGTGACAAGCAATGTTCCTCGGGGTTTGATATTGGGAACAGAACTACTTAAAATCTTTGTCAGTGACATGGACAGTGGGATTGAGTGCACTCAGGAAGTTTGCCAATGGCACCAAGCTGTGTGGTGTAGTCAACAAGCTGGAGGGAAGGAATGCCATTCATGGAGAGACCTGACAGGCTTGAGAGGTCAACTCATAAACTTCATGAGTGAATTTCATGAAGTTCAACAAGGCCAATTGCAAAGTCCTTTACCTGGATCCAGGAGCATTTGTGAAACACCAAATACAAATACAGGCTGGGAATGGATTGAGAGCAACAGAAGGAAAAGGACTTCTTAATTGATTGATGAAAACTTGACATAAGCTAGCAATAGGTGCTTGTAGTCCAGAAAGACAACTGTATCCTGGGCTGCATCAAAAAGCATGGCCAGCAGATTGAGGGAGGAGATTTGGCCCCTCTACTCCAGTCTTGTGAGTACCTGGGGTACTGCATTCAGCTTTGGGGACCCCGATATAAGAAGGACATGGACATTTGGAGTGAGTCCAGAGGAGAACCACAAAGATGATCAGAGGGCTAGAGCACCTCTCCTATGAAGACAGGCTGCGGGAGATGGGATTGTTCAGCCTGGAGAAGAGAAAGCTCCAGGGAGAGCTTATAGCGGCCTTACATAAAGGGGGCCTACAAGAAAGTTGGGGAGGGATTCTTTATCAGGGAGTATAGTGATAGGACAAGGAGTAATAGCTTTAAACTAATAGAGGGTATATTTACTTTAGATATAAGGAAGAAATTCTTCACTCAAAGAGAGGTGTGGCACATTGCCCAGAGAAGATGTGGATGTGCCATCCCAGGAAGTGTTCATGGCCAGGCTGGATGGGTGTTTGAGCAACCTGGTCTAGTGGGAGGTGTCCCTGCCCATAGCAGGGAATTAGATGATCTTTAAGGTCCCTTCCAATCCAAACCATTCTATGATTCTATGAAAAAAATAATGAATAGCGCCATTATAGTTCATTCCTTAACTGAACCAAACCAATCACTTTTTTTTTTTTTATAAACTGTGCTCATCACAGCAGCAAAACATTCATAGATTGTTATCTACACACAGAAAGAGCTTGTACATAACATTTTGCAATTTTGTACCCATTTCCAGTCAGCACTGTATTACCATCAGTTACTTTAGAAAGTCATCAAGTAACTTTATGTGTACAGATACATACAGTTTGTCTTGCATTATGTAAGCTATATTTATTTTACTTTTCTGAATTTTATATATCAAGAAAAGTATATTTATGGACTGGTCATATTTTTAGCATAGCAGTAATCTAGGATAACATACCTGTTATCCTAGGTACTAAAACAGTTTAACTATGATGATACAAATGCTAGAGAGCTAAAAAACTAAATCTATATTCTGAGACATTTTGTTTGTACTGTTCTGTTCAGCAATGGCTACACATGACTACTCATATTTTCTAGTTTAAAACAAATCTCATGGTTAATTAATCTTCGTTTGTCATCTAAACTGCAGGGTGAGAAAAACTTCAGCCCAACTGAGTAACATGTCTTTGGGAGAAGAACTGATAAGCCTTACCTCTTTTTTTCTCTGTCAAAAATCATCACAAAAAATGGTTAACTCAGGCTTGAAATACATTTTTTTCATCTGTTGTGGGCTTTGTATCTGCAGCCACCTTGATTATACTTGGCCCTCTGAAGTTAGCAAAGAAATCTGATATGATAGAATGTTTCTGAGTTGTATATAAGTAGCACCATAAAAGCAAACCAGGTCATATAAATATGTAGCATCAGTGTTTTTACACCAAACCACTAAGCACTCAATACATTAATAGTGAAATATCTTTGTCCAAAGGACATGATATAGTTACTATTTGTAAAACACCAACAATGAGAATATATGTTGGTGAAGCAATAATTTCAATTCAATAGGGACTTAAAATACAAAAATTGCCCTGGACACTTGCAATATTGTAACAGTATTTCTGTATGTTCTTTTAGAACATCAGCAAGACATAGACAATATTTTACACTTAAAATCAACACTTAATAGTCAGTAGGCATCTGGGGTCACTGCTGGTTCAATTAAGCAATCTAGTGACATGATAATTGGTTGTACTCCATCACTTTCATGTGAGGTTTTGCCTTCCTACAGTAAATTTGTTTAACACACCAAAAATTTCTACTTTGATAAATAAAATTTCAATTTATATTGCCATTTTGTGTTTACTTCTTTCCTCCTTCCCTTCAGCAGATAGGGTCCTCAGCTCTGCTGGGCAGAGTTCAGACTTGAATTCTGCTACACCAAGAAAGAGTAAGTGGCTATACTTTGAGTCTTTAAGTTAGAACTTATCTCCTCAGGTGAAATACTTTCTCTTTCATTTTTCTCCAGAGCAGAGCAAGAGGTGGTATAAGCATGATCATAACTGTCACAGTCAGAATGATTTTATTCCAGTGGAATGTTCCAAAACCAAGAGAAAAATTTTACAATCTCTCCAATTAATGTCTATTCTGCTGTGATATATTTTTTTTCTTAATAATAATAATACTTTCTATAATGTGGACTTTTCTTGATGTTATAGAAAAACATATTAAAAAACCTTTTGCACTTCATCAACAAGAAAAAGCATTGTATAGAGATGTGAATGAATTCTATGGCTTAAAACCACATTCAGTCTTTTAAGTAAGAACAAAATTCACAAACAATGCAAATATTATGATAGAAATAGTCTAGACTTTGTACACCTCTGTAGAGATAAAAGATATTATATAATTACCTACACTGAGAGCGCTATAATTCTCTCTTGTATTAACATGAAATGTATCAAATATTTTTAGTTAGATTTTATCTAGTAAAACTTCTTCACTCATTTTAAACAGCTGCAAATGTTACTCACCTAAAAGGTTTTCCAAAGATATTGCACAAAACATATATTCGCAGAGCAATATCCACTTGACTGATCATTTCACTTTATGGAAAGTCATAGTTAGTAAACTGAGTATCATGTTTTCTTTTATATAAATTTAAATAAAAGTCATCTGTGTTAATTTACACAAAACTAAAAGTTATTGTAAAAATAAGAGAATAGCCAGTTTTCTTATTTCTGCTCCACAAACTTTTTTGAAAGCAATGGAATTGAAAGAGTTCTTCTCTCCTAAAGAAGTTAATGTCATTTTCCCTTTTATACTTTAACAAGTAACCTTTTTGCACAAGGAAAGTGAAGGTAGGTTGATATGCACAAATCTTTATTCATGGGGTCTTCAGCTGATGTCACTTCAATGTCATCCTGTGAAGAAAATATTAAAACAAACAAACAAATAAATAAATAATAAAATCAGGGATTCAAAAGAGGCTATCTGGGAAGTGGCAACTGCTTTCCAGTAAACATCCTCTCCTGGGAGTCCTCTGCAGTGCAGCAAGAGGTCACAACTGCATCTAAAAGCATACAAATAGCACCCTAGTATTCTTCTCTCTGCCTTCCCTCCCCTTGCAGAAATGTCCTAGGGGTTCTGATAGACACTAAGTTGAACATGAGTCAATAATGTGTCCTTGCTACTTAGGCTAACAGAAGTCTTGGGTGCATTAGGTAAATTGTTTGAGGCAGGTGACCCCTATACTCAGCACTGCTGAGGCCACACATGGAGTGCTGTGCCCAGATATGGACATACTAGAGCCACATAGAGCCACCAAGAGAGGAGCTCCCTGGCCACGGCCTTTGTAAAACAGCTCTGGGTGGCCCTGCTTAAAGAGAGGGGCTGGACTAGATGACCTCCAGAGGTTCCTTCTAACCTCAACCATTCTGGAATTGCATGGTTCTGTGATTCTGTGAAGTTTATATATTTAAATAACACTTTCACCTTTAAAACAGTAATGGAAGCACAGTATTTGAATTTAAACAAAATATTCCTTTTCCACTGTCCCTAGATACAAGCTTCTTATATGTCTAAGAGTTCTAAGTCTAATTTTTCAAAAAATATTCCTAAATAAGAGTGGGAGGTGATTTATATTTTCAGTTCCATTTAGTTTTCAATTTTTGCAGCAGATATGTTTTGGATCAAGAAAAAATTTTTCAAATGTTCTCATAAAAAAGGAAGGAAAACAATAATCATTTTCAAATACCCACTCTAATTCAAACTGAGTGAAGGATAAAACTCAGGTTAACTGTGTTCTAAGTGCCTTCAATGTGTCATGATCCACACAGAAATTGATTGTATTCAATTCTTTCCTGATAGAGATGAACACTACTGATACAAAAGCCTTTTATTAATTAAAAATTATTTTAAAATAATATATTCTCATTAATAGTTTTGATAGTAATGTTTCAGAACTATCAAATGAAAGCCGACTATCTGAAATAATTGCCTTTCAACTATCTTTCTTAAAACATGGTTGTCTTTTGTAATTTTATAACGATGCAGTATCTGTGCAATATTTTGCACACTATTTCAAACACTATTAGCAAACACTATTTCATAGTCATTGTCAAATTATGCTTAGTGGTGATCCCACATTATCAATATATTTATGTCTTCCCCAGCTTGCCTGCATCACTTATTTTCCCCTTTTTTTCAAACATAGGTTCCAATTCACCGATCACATATATCACAGAATCATAGAATATCCTGAGTTGGAAGGGACCCATAAGGATCGAGTCCAACTCCTACATGTATTAAACCTGTAGTATATTATGTCAGTGCAAACAAAAGCCAAATGTGAACATTGAATGAAAAATGGAAAAACAATGGTTCTTCTACAGGCAGTTTAGTGGTACTTATTTATAATCTTACCCTCCCACATAAATAATGTGTATAGTTATCTGAGTTGACGGATTTCATCTGTGTAAGATAAATGCATGACAGTGTCATCTACCTTATTATCTGACACATAGGAAAATAAACTGTCATTGTGTATATCTGTATTAATGTAATACAATATCATAAAGATATATTTTATGTTCTGAAAATATTTTGTGTACATATAAAAAGAATGTATTTTTACATTCTATTATTGTGAGATTATCTGAGTTTGTTTAAAGAGCATGATAAATCATAATGCAATTAATTGACTGGAATATTTTAGATCAATTCTATTAACTTGATTTGTAGAACATTAAAAATTGTGAGAGTGTTTGTCACTTGACGACATGAAACATGATTAAACTGAAGATTATTTTTAATTGCAAGAAGGATATTATTCAATCACAGTCATTTTCAAGGACTGACAAATAGCAAGGGTCAAGGTTACAACTGAGGTAATTATCAAACCTACTAAGTAAGAGGGCAAGAATTAGATTATTCCTCCTATATCTTCTATACCCTTCTCACACACTGAATAATTTGCAGGCTGAATTATGCTGCATATCTAGAATGAGGCATTCCTGGATAATTTACATGATAAGGTCTTGCACTACTGGAGAAGTTAATAAAGAACCTCATAAACTTCCCTTCTGAAAGATATATGGAGCAGTCCATCTTTGATAAAGAGCACTTGTGATTGAAATGCCTATGTGTATCCTGGTGCCTGATCTCTGGACAAGCTGTTCCTTATAATACGCAAATAATATATCTTTCTACATCCATTGCAAAGCAATCTTTAAGCAGAAAACATATTACATACTGACAATCTTTGATCATATAAAAAATCCATATAATAATAATACAAATCTTTGTAAAACTAAACCATATAAGAAGCATTGCATTTCAATAAAATTAGATGGATCTTTAATGAATTAGATAACTAAGGAATTAGATGATTTTTAAGGTCCCTTCCAAACCAAACTAATCTGTGAAACTATGTTAATCCTATAGATGCATGAAGCAGCTAATTTTACCTTTCAGCTTATAAGCAAAGTATGTATTATTTTTGTATTAATTGTATTATTTTTTGTTGTATCTTTAGCCCTTTACTGTTTAAAGGGAAAGGAGGAATATAATCAAAATAATGAGTTGCAGATGGACATCTGGGTTAACTATTGGGAGGGTAATGGGAAGAAGCAGTATTGAAACCTCAAGCAAGAATGTAATTAGTCTCTTTGGCTGCAGACATTTCAGCTGCAATCATAGTAAGCTGTGTGCTTATTGACATGAATAAAGAAAACATAATGTCAAATTCTCATGTTTTTTTTTGTTTTTTTTTTTTACTTTTTATTATAAGTTGTTCATATTATCAGACACAGTTAATATACTGTTGATCTCAAGTAGATACAAAAATCAGTTAGGAGTGACTGCATTGTCTGTTCTATAAGATAATGAGCTGTTGATGACCATTAGTGCCTGATAAAATTATGGAGATGTGACTGTAAAAGTGGTCATCGTATGGCAGTGCCTGGTAAAATAATGGAGAAGATTATTCTCGGAGTTATTAAAACACAGCTGAAGGACAACGCAGTCATAAGTCACAGCCAACATGGGTTCACAAGGGGTAGGACCTACTTAAAAAAAATTGATTTCCTTTTATGATGTGATCATCTATCTAGGTGATCAAGGGAAGCCATTGGGTGTAATCTTTTTGGATTTCAGAAAAAGCTTTTGATACAATTTCTCATAGGATCCTACTGGACAAAATATCCAGCATACAGCTAGATAAAAACATCATATGATGGGTGGATAATTGGCTGACTGGTAGGGCTCAAGGGGTTATGGTGAATGGGGTTACAACAGGCTGGTGGCCAGTCACCAGTGGGGTCCCCCAGGGCTCCATTTTAGGGACAGTTCTTTACAATGGTTTCATAAATAACTTGGATGCAGCACTAGAAAGAGTTTTGAGTAAGTTTGCTGATGATACTAAACTGGGAGGAGTTGTTGACTCTGTTGAGGGTGGAAAGGCCTTGCAGAGAGATTTGGACAAATTGGAGAACTGGGCAATCACCAACAGAAATAAGTTTAACAAGAGCAAGTGCTGGGTCCTGCACCTGGGAAGGGGAAACCCTGGCTATATATACAGACTAGGAGATGAAATGATGGAGAACAGCCCCACAGACAGGGATCCAGGATTTTTGGTTGATACCAAGTTGAATATGAGCCAGCAGTGTGCTGTGGCAGCCAGGAGGGCAAACTGTATCCTGGGGTGCATCAAGCACGACATTGCTAGTCAGTTGAAGGAAGTGATTGTCCTACTCTACTATGTGCTGGGTGTTGCCTCACCTTGAGTACTGTGCAGCACAGTTCTGAGTTCTGGGCAGCACAGTACAAAAAGGTTGTGAAAGTATTGGAGAGTGTCCAGAAAAGGGCTACAGAGATGGTGAAGTGCCTAGAGGAAAGACATACGAGGAGAGGCTGAGACCACTTTGTTTATTCAGCTTGGAAAAGAGGAGGCTGAGGGGGGACCTCATTGCGGTCTACAGCTGCCTCGTGAGGGGGGAGCGAAGGGGCAGACACCAATCTATTCTCTTTAATGACCAGTGATAGGACCTCAGGGAATGTCATGAGGCTGCGACAGGGGAAGTTCAGGTTGGATATCAGGAAATGTTTCTTCACCAAGAATGTCGTTGTGTGCTGGAACAGGCTCCCCAGGGACGTAGTCATGGTGGCAAGCCTGTCAGAGTTAAAGGAGCATTTGGGCTGTGCTCTTAGTCATATGGTCTGAAGTTTTGGGTAGACCTGTGTGGTGCCAGGAGTTAGATTTGATGATCTTTGTGGATCTCATCCAACTCGGGATCTTCTATGATTCTATGATTATTTTAAGTATATATCACAATAATTTGATTAATATTTATATCATTACTATTACTATTTCTATTATTATTATTATTGCTTTTATTCAACACATTCACAAATGTTTCTGATTGTCTATAATTTTGAAAGCATTTAGGCTGCTTAAATTTCTTAGAATCTGTACTAAATTTAGGAAAAATATTTCAAATTAACAGAAGTTACAAACAAACACGCAAAGCCACAACAGTAATAAAACTTTTTACCTCAATATCTTAAGTTTTGGATCCATCAACCATTGCAAATTGTAACTAACCTGTATGTGACAAAAACACAGATCTGGGACCAATCATCACTGTAATGATAATTTGTAATAATAATTAGCATTTGCTTAGTAATTTTTAGCTTAACTAAAAGAAGCTAAAAATAGAATCGAAATAATCTTCAGATGATGCCTGAGTGTTTATAAATGAAATAGAGTGTTAGAGAAGTGATAGACAATAGACTGAAATACAGTGATTAGGCAAGTATTTCTTTAGATAACACCATAGAAATTTCAGAAAATATGTTTTCCACTTATGTTCATAGGAACCTGACAACAATACCTTTAGTGAATCTATGGTTTTTGTTTTGTTTGTTGCTTAGTTGGTGTTTGTTTTATGTTTGAGATATTTAAAAATGTTTTATTTTTTAAAATAGAAATGTAATATAGGTAAAGTTACATTACAATTTCTAGCAGAATTCTGGTTGAAAAATATTGGTATTGTACAGTCCAGTTTGTCTCAGAAAATCCAAGTTGTCTGAGCAGCGGTATCCACCAGTACTGGGTCCAGTGTTCAATTTATTCATCAACGACCTGGACAATGGAATGGAGTGCACCCTCAATGTTTGCTGATGACACAAAGCTCAGAGTGGCTGATTCCACAGAGGTACTGAGGTGCCATTCAGAGGGACCTCAACAGGTTGGAGGGATGGGCTAAGAGGAACCACATGAAGTTCAACAAACGTAAGTGCAGGGTCCTGCACCTAGGGAGGCATAACCCCAAGCACCAGTACAAGCTGGGGGGTGACCTGCTCTGCAGAGAGGGACCTGGGAATCCTGGTGGACAGCAGGCTGACCATGAACCAGCATTGTGCCCTGGGGGCCAAGAAGGCCAATGGTATCCTGGGCTGCATTCAGAAGAGTGTTGCCAGCAGGTCAAGGGAGGTGATTCTCCCACTCTACACAGCCCTGCTGAGGCCTCACCTGGAATACTGTGTCCAGTTCTGGGCTCCCCAGTACAAGAGGGACATAGAACTACTGGAGTAAGTTCAGAGGAGGGCTACAAAGATGGTGAGAGGACTGGAGTACCTGCCGTATGAGGACAGGCTGAGAGAGCTGGGCCTGTTTAGCCTGGAAAAGAGAAGATGGAAAGGAGACCTCATTCATGTATATAAATATCTGAGGGGAGGGTGTTGAGAGAGTGGAGCTAGTTTCTTTACAGTTGTGCCCAGAGAGAGGATGAGAGGCAACAGGAACCAACTGAAGTACAGGAGGTTCTGGCTCAATATGAGGGGGCACCTCTTTACTGTGAGGGCAACGGAGCACTGGAACAAGCTACCCAGAGAGGTTGTGGATTCTCCTTCTCTGGAGATTTTCAAAACCTGCCTGGATGCCATCTTGTGTATGATGATGATCCTGCTCAGCAGGAGGTTTGGACTAGATGACCTCCTAAATTCCCTTCCAACCGCGCCCATTCTGTGATTCTGTGATTCTGATTTACTACCACTTAAATATACTCAATTCTAAACTGTCTTTGATTTTCAAAATTATTACATATTTTTAGGACTACCAGTAATATTTATACATCCAAGTAATGACACAGGTTATTAGGTATAGTACTACGTTAAGGCACTATTTGAATGTTAATTAGAAATGTTCTTGATGGATCTTTGGATAAGATATAACCAGAAATTACTAATTTGTTGCAAATATATATATTTATTAATTATGAATACTGTGGGCAGTAGTCATCATTATCAGTACTGCGTTACCGTTCTGTAAGTCCCACTGCTTTTACTGGTATTATCAATTCACAACACAAAATCAACACACAAAACTAGTATGTGGCAGGAGTGTTATAAATTGATGCCTACCTAAACTTGAACATTTATACTTACCACTATAATCCTCATGTAAAATTAAATCCTCTAGTAAAATTAAAAGCATAAATCATGCTGGAATTCAATTATAGTAATTTACATCTCTATATTCTGTTTGCTTACTCCTATCCTGTCTTAATTAAACTCTTATTTATTCTGAGCTTGTGTAGTATTCATAGTGTTTATAGCATTCTGAGCAATATCTTGTCACATACTGTTGGCATCAGATCTTCAAACAAAATTTTCAAAATTCCTTAAAAAAAAATAAAATCGAAAGCACTTTATTGGAAATTGTATCTGTACAAGTTTGCAAGGTCACACACAGTCTAACTTTAGCAGTTCATCGAACTGAAGAATAAGTTAAATTGCATTAAATTATATAGTCATGCTAGAATACGCATAGGCATGGATAATACATGTGAAAAATCCAAATTCAGAATAATCAAGATACACTGGTCAGCAGCATTAACAGTATGGCTCTATCCTCTTTCCATCCAGGAAAACCCTGCCATTTGCATTTCTGAATAATTTATTTTGGAAAAAAAAAAAAAAAAAAAAACAACAACAAAAAAACAGTAATATGAGAGTTTCCATCTCTGTTCCTTGGATAGAACTGCTCATGTTGTTGCTGAACTCCTGGTTTTCCCAGGATATTAATAGTTTCAATTAATACCACTAAGTCACCTAGTACAAAATTAAGACAATTGCCTTCAATTCCTTAATCTGTGATTTTTTCAGTCAACACTGCAGAAGATAAGCAGTTTCCAATAGCTTCATAATGACTGAGAGAACATTCAGATAACACTTTTTTATCATACTATGATGAAATACCTTTCTGACCATGGATATGAGAGGATGTGTACTTCTGAATTTTGCTGCCATAGACTCTTGGAAAGTTTATTCAATATGAGAGACTCATCCAACATGAAATCTTGGAACCTGAGTTATCAGTGAAATGTGAAATACTGATATCACATTAAACAATAGCAGATAATATTTCCAACTGTGACAGAGGTTACAACACATGAGGACTTTATGTGTACCTCAAATGCAATTTTATATGGAGGGCTTTTTATTTTTTTTTTTCAAAGGAATGAAACAAAATGCTAAAATCTGTTTGAGACATTTTATCAGTAAAAAGCTATGTGCAGACTGATTTTCATCTACAGTGTTTTGAAACTGTTCCCCCCTCAAAAAAAAAAAAAAAAAAAAAAAAAGTCAAATAACCTAAAGAACTTTAACTGATAAGTCCTAATTAAATCTAAGATTCTGTTTCCTTAGTAACATCTCACTAGCATTCAAGAAAGGTGCACGAATCCACAAAAAAAGAAAAATCTTATTTTGCCAATTACTTATGAAATATTAGACTGAAGTATTTAATACTGGCTCCTACAGTGCTTTCAAAGTAGAGTCTTGAATCAATCTGTTAGATAAGTATGCACTGTCCAAAGTCAGTGTAACTTACTTTTATCTTTCTTTGAAATTCCATATTCCTGTATTATAGGATACTATACTTGCATTTATTCTTATTGGATACAATTGCGTGTTTGAGAACCGTGTTACTTTAATATTCTTCCTGTGCATTTTTTTTTTTTTTTTTTTTACATTTTTGGAATTCGTAGGCTTATATAGAGGTAAACAGTGTTGTAGAAACTGAGAAGGCAAAATTTATATCAGCTTTAAAGAGCAAAATAAGCTTTAGAGAGTAAAGGCAAAATTACGCAATCAAGGTGAATTAAACATGGAAATTGGTAAAGTAGTACTGTCTGTATTTCAACAATAGGAGTTTCAGCATGTTTTGTTCATACTTATACTATGCTGACATTTTATGGAAAACATTTAGCATTATTTAATTATTTCTGCCTAAGAGAAGTCACTTTACTTCAAAAGAATGTCTTAAAAATAATAGGGTTACCCAGCAGGGTCAATTGGATGGGAATGAAAGAATCAAGTTCATCTACTGCTTCACTGACTCTGCTAGAAGGATGAATATGACCCAAACATAAAGAGACAAGCAGACTTAGACAAGGCATTTCACTGGAAATGATAGCACTCTGGTTATAGATTCTTAAATGCCACAGTCACCTTGAAGCCTTTACCTTCTCTCCTCACTTCTATGTTCTGAGCTATTTTCAGTGAAACAGACCTTTGTCCAACATAAGAACTTGAACACTTTATAACTTTATAAAGGTAAGGTGTGCTTGTGTAGTGTGGCTAACTGTATATTTTGTTCTGATTCCTCAAAAAAGCAGTGTCCATTTTGCACAGAAATGATGGTTTGGTAATGTCACCCATCTCTATTATAATCTCAGGGTGGTATTTTTTTTTGTTTGTTTGCTTGTTTGTTTTGTTTGATTATATTGTTTCTTGAAACCCAATCAATTGTGGCAACTTCCCACAACACCCTCCTCAAAAACAAAAACAAAGGAAAAAGGAGAAATTGCAGAAAAGACAAAGCACCCCAAAATAACTTTTTTGATGACCCCGATCCTTGGGAATATTTTTTTTTTCAGTTTTTAGGAAAAGCAATCTCTGATACCTTTTTTTTGTTGGTCAAATAGACCGTTAAAACTCATCTGTAATGAATATTGGTAATGCTAAAAAGTCAATAGAAGTATACGGCCCAAAAAAAAGTGACATAAATTCTTCCTAAGAAGAGAAAAAAAAAAAAAAAGAAAGCAGAACAAATTTGATCAGACATTCCCAGGGACTGCGGTCATCAGATGCTGGTGTCTTTGTCCTGCCTGCACATCTTAATGAAATATTTTCCCAACGGTGATCCTAAGGTGATCCAATGTGATCCTAAATGTCACCTTTTTTACTTGACTTTGTTTAAATTCCTGACATTAAAGTTTCTCTGCAGCTTAAAAATTTGTTTTTGAAAATACTTAGAAGCATTTAGTCCTTGTGATGAGAAGGTATAAGGATCGTACTCAAACCTATGGCTTCTTAGTCTTATTCTTAAACTTCATAGACAATGTTCCTTCCTTGTAACACTGAGCTGCCACTCAATTGACCTTTACCAAATGACTCAGGATATGTGATAGGCTAAGTTCTACATGTATTTGACCTGAGAAACCCATGTTTCCAGCTTCCTAGCACTGCAACTGAGTTATCTACATGCATTTTGCATTAATCTATACTAGTAGAAATGGAATTCGCAACGGTCATGTCCTATGTAGATAGGACACATCTAATAAAGGATGGAGATTCTCCTTAGTCCTTTCCTTGTTTATGTATTTATAGAAATATTTCTTATTGTCTTTAACAATAACCAGACTGGGATCCACTTGAGCTTTGGTCCTTCTAATATTGTCTCTGCACAGCCTCACAACATCTTTATAATCTTCCTGAGTGGCCTGCCCCTTCTTCCAATGGTAATAAACTCTCTCTCTTATTCTTCCTGAACTCTAGCGACAGCTCTCTGTTCAGCCAGGCAGGTCTTCTGTGCCGGCTCATCTTCCAGAATGTGGGGACAAACTGTTCCTGTGTATTTAGGATTTCCGTCTTGAAGAGTGTCCAGCATAAGTGGACTCCTTTGCCCTTCAGGACTCCTTTGCCCCTCCCAAGGGACTCCACCAAGAGGCTAAAGTCTGCCCTCCAGAAGTCCAGGGTGGCAGTTCTGCTGACCTCCCTCCTAACTTTTCCAAGAATCAAAAATTCTATTAATTCATGATCTTTGTGCAAGATGGCCTCCAACCTTCACATCACCCACAAGTCCTTCTCTACCCAAACAAATCTGTGAAACCATGGATTGGACTAGATGATCTTCAGAGGTCCCTTCCAACCCCGCCCATTCTGTGATTCTGTGATTCTGTGATTCTGCGATTAAGTAGTAGAATATTAACTATATTTTTACATCTATTCAAAAATTTCAAATGCTATGCCAGTACAGTAACTAGATTTAGTCATGCTGTTCAGCTTCTCACTAGCCTTTTGGAAAATGGTAGAATGTGTGTATAATAATTAAACTTGTTAAGATTATTTAGGATACACACATAAATAAAAAAAAAAAAAAGTACTTTGAGACTGAAAAATATAAGAACTAAATTTGTTGATAATGTAGACCAAAGCAAAACTGTATAAATTAATTGAATTTATCAGCTGGCTAAGAAAATAGGGGGCTGGGGATTTCCAACTACAGCAGTGGGGTTAATAAATCTAGAAAATAGTTCACCAACCCCCCCAAAAAATCATCCTCACTTATTTTTAGAGCATCTAATGTATCTAGAAAATAGTTTTTTTCAAAAAAAAAAAAAAAAAACAAAAAAACAAAAAACAAACACTCACCTTCACTCATTTTTAGAGGATCACAGACACAAAAATACTTAGACCAAAACGTTGCTATCATTTAAAGATTTCTACAGCACCTGCAAAGAATGCTACAGAAGTATTTGGTAGGCTTTTCAAAGTATTTATATTAAATCCTGGCTGCAATGGGGAAAAAATAAAAATTAAGACCAAAAACACACCACCACCACCAGCAACAACAAAAACAACCTACATAACAGCAATTTTAACAAAACCCACAACTGATTCCCTTTCACATTTATCTATATTTTTATCATTATTTCTGCCATACTTCATGACCTATCTCCAGCCTAACAAGGAGTGTGGTAAATCTAGAATACAAAATAATTCTAAATATACTTCTAATCCAGACTTGAAGACCAGCAATTTTGAATCACTGACATTAAAGTTTAATCAGTGCACAATTATTCACTGCATGTAACCAGTTATTACACTAATTCTGCATTGATTTACACCCACTGTTTCATTAAAAGGTAATTTAGTCTCCAAGTATAAAAGACAAAGAAGCCCTACCTAGCTAATTTTGTGTGCCTAATGTTCCTGAGAGTTCTAAGTGCCCTTATCTGGGAAGTGTGTCAGAGGTGCATGGTCTTTGTAACAATATTTCTTGGGCCATTTCAGTTCTCATTCAGCACCAGGTCCACCTCTTCAGAAAAGGCCCCTGTGGCTCCACTTTGGAGGCACAGGGATAAAAAAGGCCCATTGCTAAAGTATAGTACATCCTGGTCTTTCCTAGTATACAATTCCTGAGTAGCTTGTCTTCAAATAGCCAGAGGGCTTTGCAGCACATACACAGTGAATCTTTTATCATTTTGCATGTTACTTTATCTCTGTAAGGACACAATACCCAGAGATTCACCAACTCTTAAGATGTTGATATTCTGAGCATGTCCAGATGTCCCTCGTTGTTTATGATTTTGCACCTGCCTCTTCCATAAATCCAGTTTAAATAAATAAAATAGCTGTTCTTCAACCAGAGTTGCTTAAGGCAATCTGGTGTGTTCTGAACCAATGTAGATGATCAAGTTTTCTTTTACACCTCAAGGATTTTTAGATGTAGCAAACAAAGGCTCAATTATTTTCTTTGCCAGAAATGAGTCAGGCTTCCCACTTTTCTTTCCACCCTAAATACTCCAGGATGATGTGCTCTATAGAAGGATATTGGTGGGGGCAGGGGATAACAGTGAGACTTTCAGCCTGTTTTCCCATTGCATAAATAATTAAAAACTAACACAACAAAAAATAACACGTAATAATCACGGCTTTCCATTCTACTGATTAAGATGCTCACTCAGGCCATTCTATTACCTGAGACAATTAACATTTCAGCATTTTGGGTTTTATATTAAATAATAACCATTCAGTAAGGGAAACAAACAAACAAACAAACAAAAAAACTAGCACAAGGTATTTTTTCTTTTCTTTTTTTTTTCTATCTTTTCTATACCTATATATTTTTTTAATATATATATCTTTTTTTTGTGTGCTTTATTTCCTTGTTAAAAGTAAATCTATAATTAAATTCAAAAATTGAATTGCTGTAGCTGAACAATTTGTGAACGATATGCGAACAATCAGAGACACTAAGGACCTATTAGTAAAGGGACTAGTAGGATCTTTCATCCTAGTGGCTAAAAGATGAAGGTTTAAATCAGTTAAAAAATATTGAATGGGAAAATTAAATGTTGTGAGAATGCAATATTCTCTGAACTGTGAAATAAGAAGAAAGTATATATATCACATCTCTGGCTATAATTTATTATTTGAAGGCATAGATTACCTTTTGGGTACTGATAAATATTGGAGCTCTGAATTCCATTTGGAACCGTTTAGTTTCAGAAAGGTCAGGTCCGATCTACAGAGTTCTTTCTAACCCTAGAAACTGTTCATGTATTAAGACAGCTGTAATTAATCTGATGTTATGGAATCCATCCTTTCTCTAAATTGTTTGAGATGTACTGCCTCTCTCAGGAAGTGAATGCTTTCCTAGTAGTCAGTTCAAAACCTTAGATTCCTTATAACTCCATGCTGTAGTAACATATATATGTATATGCATATATATAGAGAGAGGGAGAAGTATATTTTGTTTCTGTTTCTTCATGCACATATGTACATGAAGTTTAATATCATTGCTAAGTAATAAGATTATAATTTTCTATACTACCAGAATTTCAATATTAGCTTACTAACTCTCAATTCAATGTTTAGATTAATTTGTTTTGATAATCACCCCTATCTGATTACAACCTTGTGCAAAGCTGAGAGCTTCTGTACCAACATTAGGGCACCATAGCAGACACACTCTATCTTTAAGTTGTATAAAAGGCAACTGTGCTATAAAGAACCTGAACTGAAGATGCACATTGACTGGCAGTGCTATTGAAGCTAATGCTTTTAGACAGAATTGTCTTCAAAGAACTGTACACTCCTATTTTATGCACCAACAGGGGACTCTTAAAAGCATTCTAATTAAACTTTTTAGGAGTTACTTCACGTCTTCTGCAAAGAATTCTGAAAAAAAAAAAATAAGGCATGAGTGCGTCTGCAGATCATACATGTTTGTATTGCACTTCCTAACTATTCTGTCTGAAAAGAGGTATAATTGAGCTGTTAGTTTTGCATGGTACACAGAAGTCTACAAGAAAACAGTGTGAAATAAAAATACTTGAGATGATTCATGGACATGACAATTGGTATAATTCTTTACTGAAAATATTAATAAGGGGATTTGCATATTTAGAAAATTATTCTTTGGGTCCTTAATCATTTATTCTGGTTTCTAAAAATTTAAATGCATAATTTAGAATTCTCTAGAATTTGTTGTATCAAAAAAAAAAAAGGATAAAAGGATCCATTACTCTTCTGTTTATACATTTTTCAGCAGAAACAGTTAACGTTTAGTGTATAGAGGATTCAGATATCCTCAGCTTTGTGCCCTTTGTTGGATTTGACAGCTCGAAATGTGAGCCTCCTGAAGAAAAGTAGGTATCTGGAGTCATTCAGGCATGTCACTGTTTGACACTGATTCATACTGTCTACATTCCCCACATAAAAAAACAAAAAACAAAAAACAAACAAAAAAAAAACAGTAGTTACTTCTGTTAGTTAGCCTATTCTCTTCAAATGTCTGCAAATTTTGAGTGGTTCTTTTAGTTGTCAATATGTAGAAACACCTATATGTGGCCTCTCTGGTGTATGTGTATACAAAAATATCAACCTTAGCCCATGTAATAGAGGTAGTAAAAGTAAAAAGAGCAAGAGATAGAGAAAAACAAAGCATGATTTTTTTTTTTTTTTGAGTCTGTTGTTTATGATGTCTAGCAACAAGTATGTAAAAATGCCTTTGCATTTGCTTCCACAAATTCCATGTTCTATATTCATAAAAACCAGGACTTCTCACTCATGGTTCAGTTTTATAAATGTGGCTTTTATTACAAGATTTCAATGTAATGAGGGTTTTTATATACATAGCTTAAAATATCTGTATCAGTACAGAAGTATGTCACCATCAGCTTTGTTTTTTTTCTAAATATGACCCCTGAAAACCCACATACCTTCAAGGTCCTATAGTATGAGACTGCTACCCAGTCCAGTAAGTGATACTATATATTGCTTTTCACTGAGAATTTTCTTTGATGATCGGAGGAAGACAAGAAGTCAGGATGGTGCAAGTGAATACGTCCACAGCTTCTCCCAAGCATGAGTTGTGTGACGCAGTTGATGTTTTCTGCTTGGGAAGGAAGTTATCTGAACTTTTCTGTCTACCACCTTCACAGGCCAGGCATGCTAATGTCTTTTTCCAGTTAAAAATGTAATCTAATAAGTAATAATAAGTAAACATCTACAGTAAAACTGGGCTTCCAAGGTGAAAAAAAAGTCATCAAACTATTTTGTGTCTTTGAAAAAAGTTCAATGGTAAAAAAAAAAAAAAAAAAAAAAAAAGATGAAAATTGACTGCAACATCATTAGTGATTCATAAAAACTTTCTAGAATAAGAACCAGCTCTTGTTTTTACAGTGTTCATTGTCTCATTATCTTAAATTTGGCAGCAAAATATCTGTTGAAACACAAACTTGCACACACTGACAAATACATAATACAGTGTGTTTTGTTATGATGTTATAGAAGAAATACTTTGAAAATGAAATAATTAAAAAATGAAAAAAAAAGAAAAAAAAAGAAAAAGAATATTAGATATATTAGATTACTTTCCATATATATATATATATTTTTTTTTTTTTTTTTGGGGGGGGGGAGAGGAGGGTAGGATATAATCTACATCCAAATGTCATCCACTTTTCATCATGTTCAGTTCTTTTTTCTTTTCTTTTATAACAGCTTCAGAAGAACAATAGGAATTCATTATAAAAGTTTTAAAAACACATGATGCTCTAAGTTGAGATTGCAGAAAGAGATGCCAGTTTTAACATACAGTCAAACAATGATAAGCATGTTGCGGCTAGAAAATAGCAATGTGACATTGAAAAGAATAGAAACATTATCTGTAAATTTATAGCATCTGAAATTTTATAGTAGCTTTTATAATGACTATAGTAATGGTTCATTCACGATTTGTTGAGTATCAAATACAGCTTATGTATATTTTCCTGGAAATGTCCCAGTGACACATACATGTATATGTGAAAACTTATTTCTAGTGCCTGTAGTTTATATAGATAGAGAAAATGATATACAGACCTATTTTGGACACCTCATGTAAAAATGCATGTATTTTCTAAAGCAGCTGCTTGAATACATGCAACAACTGCAACAACTAATATTGTAGATTAGTCAAATGTCATTTCTCATATGTGACATGTTAAAAGAGCAATCAGAAAAAAAAAAAAAAAAAGAAGAAAGAAAAAAAATTCCTTCTTTATGCTGAGCTCAAGAGAAGGCAGACTATTTATCACACACACTGAATTGCATACTAGTTGCTGAGAAAACTGCCCAAGCTACCCTGATAATTTTGGTTCTCTGACAACACCTCATATGCTAAATTGTCTGTTGAAGTACTGTTCAAACTTGTGTCTGCAATTTATGAAGCCAAAGGACTGTTCTTTGTTAAATCCTATCATTAATGATAGAAATATTATCTACAATCCTTTGTTAATCAGTGTGAGCTGAAGACTGCTATGCCTATCTTATAGCTAAAATATCATCCATAAACACAGATATATTTTTTTTTAAGTCTGTAAGATTTTAATCTATGGTGATCTACTGAAAACAGTCACATCATGATGGTATCTATTAAAATTGTAGATGCCTACAAAAAGAATACTGTAATAAAATTATTTTCTTAGATACTTAGTTGTTAACGTATGTTACTAAAATAATATTTATATACTCAAATAACTCATTTGGCAACCAAATACACTTTTTTTTTTTTTTCTGGAGTTCCATATGTGAATCCTCCTTAAGGACTTACAAATTAATTTTGATTAACAGAAGAACAAAGCTAAATCTAATTACAGACAGTAAAAATAGTATTATACATGAATCCAAAGCTTGCCTTCATTTAATTGCTTTTAAATTATTTCTGTAACCTTATTACTATAGGGATTTATGTTTCTAATTTTAAATTGAAAAGTAATTAAAACACTTATCTAGTATCTACACATCACTTGGGTTTTAGAGAATAAAAAATACAAAAGATAAAGCTGACCCTATGTAAAACTTAGAAGGGGGTTCATGCTTTCGCTCTAAAGGTAGACAAGCCAGACACAATGTTCTTAAGAATGCTCTTACTGAAATAGTTGTCAATTTCTTCCAGAGCTTTGTGGAATTTCACTTATTGTACAGAGCCTTGAAGTTTCTCTCATTCAGACACCTTTTGTTTAGGTAATACTACATGTTCTATAACCAAATTTCAATTTTACTAACATGTTATTTCTGGATGGTAATCTCCCCATGACTAATTTAAATTCATGAAAGCTTGTTCAGGCTTCTAACTTCTTGGATGACCTTCCAAGAGCACAAATTTTACAGTAGTTTTTCCAGTCTTGTGACTTTGGTAATGACCTATCCTGCAAAGGCATTGCTAGTAACTGTATGAAGTCCTCTAGCAGAGACTTCAGATTGAAGTGTAAAAAAGAAAAAGAAAAAAAAGAAGAAAAAATAAAAAGAAAACCACAAAAACTAATCTGCCCCCACGTGATTAATCGTGCCCCCACATGACAAATTGTCTTGTTTTTTTGTAGCATTTTTATTTATTTATTTATTTAGTATAGTAGCTCTACATGAGATAATTATCCTCTGAACTGCAGGTGAGTTGTTGGTGTTTTTTTTTTTTTTTTTGTGTGTGTGTGTTTTTTTTTGCTTGTTTGTTTTTGTTGTTTTGTTTTGTTTTTCCTATACTCCCAATATGCCCACATATGTCTAGAAAGTTTTGCAATGTAAATATGGCCTATGATACTTTAAAGGTATGTAATACAAAACATACATTTTGCCCTTTATTACCAGCGGGGGGACCAGATCCTTATGCATTCTATGTTTGTGGGTTCTCTATCATAGTAGTTTTCCAGTCTAAATTACAACAGTAGAAACTCACAGTATTCAATATGAGGTTCTGAATTCATTTTGTATTTTACTCTTTCAAATATCACTGCTACAACACTGCAAAATGTAGATAATTTTAATGAAAGATCAGTAGAATATTTCATTTTCATTAGTTCCAGAGTTCAAGCACAAGGAAAATATTTACTTTGTTCTGGTGCAACCACACTTCAAGCACTTTGTGCAATGTTCAGTACCACAATATAAGGACATAAAACTATTAGAGTGTGTCCAAAGTAGGGCTACAAAGACAGTGAAGGGTCTAGAAGCGAAGACATATGAGGAGCGGTTAAGGTCACTTGGTTTGATCAGCCCAGAGAAGAGGAGACTGAGGCCTCATGGCGGCCTGCACCTCCCTCACAATGGGAGCGGAGGAGCAGGCACTGAGCTCTGCTCTCTGGAGACAGCGACAGGACCCAAGGGAAAACATCATGGAGCTGGAACAGGGGAGGGTCAGGCTGGGGGTTAGGGAAAGGTTCTGCACCTAGAGGGTGGTCAGTCACTGGGACAGGTTCCCCAGGACAGTGGTCATGGCACTGAGTATGCCAGAGTTCAAGAAATGAACAATGCTCTCAATGGACAATGCTCTCAGACACATGGTCTGATTTTTGGGTGTTACTGTGGAGCCAGGAGCTGGACTCGATGAACCTTACGGGTCCCTTCCAACTCAGAATATTCTGCGATTCTATGTCCTGTTTATTCAGTGGGTACCATCAGTCATGAAAACTTGGCATACTAAGTTGTAAAATCAAGCAGTTTCAGAATCTGCTTAAACAAACCTTAATGCTAGAACAATAAACTGGACTGAGAATGGCCCATGTGTGAACCCTCCACTAGTGAACACTGTCTTCAGTAAAAAAGCTGTTATTAACTGTCCAATTAGCATTTTCTTGGCAATGACAAAGCTGGATGAGAAGAAATTATAGGGTTTGCTTTGTATCACAGTGCATAAGCTATATAGCATTTGCATAGCATGATCTTAGCATAGTAATAGGAAAAAGATTATTTCTATGTTAGAAAGACTCTTTTCCTCAAAAAGAGTGTTTTAGTGCTCTTTTAAAGTGTTTAGATGTGGGAATAATTGCTTCATATCTGTTGTAACTCAACCTTTTTCTTTTTCTTAGTATTTAAAGAGGCGTATAGTTTCTCTTTTCAGAGTCAAGAAACTACAATACAGAACACAGACATGAAAAAATTATTTTTTTCATGTGTATTAAATTACAGTATTCATTAAAAGTCTTAGGTATTAATTTTCTTTTATTATTTTTCATAAAAGCTTTAACATCTTACAATTATCAATTTTAAAGATATTCTGCTGCAGCAAAAATTTTCAGTCAGGACTATACATGTATCAAGGGCATTGTACAGATGCCTTTGCTCAGGTATTGCTTATTGCAGAACGAGTGCCCTTATTTAACCTTTTTGCTTCCCATAAGTGGAGGCCTCAGTATCTACTTAGTTCCCTTACTAGACAACTAATTTCTTCCAGGTGAACTTGACAAAAAACAGCCAGATAGTACTGCAAGTAGTATGTTCAAAAGACTGCAATTATTATGGAAGTTTCACAATTGCTAAATATTCTCCTAGACTTAATAATAATAATAACATTAACAACAACAAAACAACAATAATAATAATAATGCATAAAGTAAGATTATGGTTACAGTGTTTTTGATGATACCTGTAACAGTCCTTAGGCAGTAGCTTTTCATATAACAGTATAGATGCTCTCAAGAAATACTGACTTAAGAGACAAGAAGAAGTAATGATGACAGCTATTTCTGAAAGGTATAACAGTATAAGAGTAAAACATACTTGTGTACCTACAAGACTGTATATTTGGTTAAATATATTTGATAGAACATCTGATATAAAGATGCTCAGTAATATTAGAGTGAAGTGGAAAAAAAGCAAAAAGAGCTGACAATATGAAGTATATTTAAGCTTAATATAGTATCTAAAAGAATTTCAGATATCCCAATATCTTTCAGATCTTTCCCATCCTTTATGAGTTCCCCAATACATTTTCTCAAAGGATTCTCCTGTTAACAAACATGAAGTTCTGCATGATGTGACATTAAAAGAGAAAGAAAAAAAAAAAAAGTAACTTTAGATTTACATCTTTACAGACTCCAAAAAAGTCCTCTATTTTTTTTTCTAACTAGCTGAGAACAAATCCATAAATCTGAAAGCTATATCATTTTCTGTGTAAATGTTGTTAAAGGACTAAGGCTCCTTTGACCATCTGCCTGCTGTCTTTAATTCATCTCAAACTCAACTTAAAACAAGCAAATGCATGCTCTGTAGATTTTAACTGAACTATTTAAATCTACCTGAAAAGTATGAGAAACCATCTGAAGATAGTTTGTAGAAGGTCCCTTCCAAATGAACTATTCTAAACTATACAATTTTGTATACCATGCATTGAATACTGAGGACTTCTCCCTATCTGCTCTCCACAAAATATTCATAATCAGGTTGAAAAAGAGACAATATATAAAATAACAGATGTGCATTACACAGCACCAGGACTCCCATAATGTTACTGGAAGCTTTGCATTATTTTTTTTTTTTTAATTTTTAATTTTTGTTCTTCTTAGCACTCCATCTTAATATTATCTTATACACAAAATCATTAAACTTGGACTCTTAAACACCAGAAAAACTGAACAGTTCCTTTACCCCATTTAGGCTGAACTTTAATGTAATATGAAACCAAATAAAACCCACCAGCAACACCAGAAAACAGACTCCCCACTTTCATGTTGTAAATAACTTCTGAATGTCAATGTACCCTGTAGGGTCCATATGTTTTCTAAAGAGCTACCGTCTCATTTTAAAAAACAACATACAAAATGACTTGGTATTATAAATATGGATTCTTTGAACAAGAAACTGTGGAATCTCTTATGCAATCAGCAGCTAACTATCTTCGAAAAGTTCACAAAATTACAGAATGGTTGAGGTTGGAAGGGACCTCTGGAGGGCATCTCGCCCAACACCCCTGCTCAAGCAAGGACACATAGAGTGGGTTGCTCAGGACTATGTCCAGACAGTTTTTGAACATCTCCAAGGAGGGACACATTATAATTTCTGTGGTCAAGCTGTTCCAGTGCTCAGTCACCCACACAGTAAAAAAGTGTTTCCTGACATTTAGGATGAACCTCTGATATGTCTATTGCCTCTTGTCCTGTCACAGAGAAACACTGGAAAATCCTGACTCCATTTTCTTTTTATCCTTCCTTCAGGTATTCATACACATTGATAAGATTGCCCCTTGAGCCTTCTCTTCTGCAAGGCAAGCAGTCCCAACTCTCCCAGCCTTTCTTCCTAGGAGAGATACTCCAGACTCTTCATTATCTTTGTGGCCCTTTGTTAGACTCTATCCAATAGCTCCATGCGTATCTCTACTGGAGGCCAGAACTGGGCACAGTACTCCAGGCATGGCCTCAGCAGTGACAAGTTGAGGGGACAGATCATGTTTGACCTGCTGGCTACACTTTTCCTAATGCAGCCCAGGATACCATTAACTTTCCAGGATACCATTAACTAGGCAAGGGCACATTTCTGACCCATGTTCAATTTGGTGTCCAACAGGACCTCTACATACTTTACTGCAAAGCTGCTTTCCATCTTGGAAGCTGCCAGCACTCACTGGTACCTGGGGTTGTTCCTCCTCAAGTGCAGAACTTTGCGTTTCTCCTTATTGAACTTCATGGGATTTCTGTCAGCCCATTTCTCCAGTTTGTCCAGACTCCTTTGGATGGCAGTAGTTGGCACTCTCTCACTTATCCTTCTCAGAAGGACAAGGGGAGAAAATACGATACAGAAAAATCTTATGGGTTTAGATAAGGATAGATAGATCACTCACCAATTTGTCATGGATAAAGTAGACTCACAGTAGTAAATATTAATGTAATATATTGCCAATTACTAACAGATTAGAGCAGTGAGAACTAAAAGCAAACTAAAAACATCTTCCACCCTCTTCCATCCCATGCCCTAGGCAGTGCAGGGGAACAGGCAATAGGGGCTGTGGTCAGTCCCTGATGTTTTGTCTCTGTAGCTCCTTCACAGTCAATCTCTGTTCCTGCTCCACGTGGGTAACTCCCAAGGAGTTACCGTCCTTCCTGATCTGATCCTGCATGGGCTTCCCACAGGCAGCAGCTCTTCAAGAACTGCTCCAATACAGGTATGTACCACAGGGGCCATACGTCAGGAGCAAACTGCTCCAGCACGAATCCCCCATGGGTGGCAGCTCCCCACAGACGCCCTGCTCCTGCGTGGGCTCCTCTCCACAGGCTGCAGCTCTGGCCCGGGGCCTGCTCCTGCGGGGGCTCTCCATGGGCCGCAGCCTCCTCCAGGCCACATCCACCTGCTCCACTGGGGACTCCTCCACGGGCTGCAGCATGGAGATCTGCTCCATGTGGGACCCATGGGCTGCAGGGGGACAGCCTGCTCCACCAGAGGCCTCTCCACAGGCCGCAGGGAAGCTTCTTCAGCATCTGGAGCACCTCCTGCCCTCCTTCTGCACTAACCTTGGGGTCTGAGTGGCTGGTTCTCCTCTCTCCCAAAAATGCTCTGCAGCATTTTTTTCCCTTTCTTAAATATGTTCTCCCAGAGGCCTAACCATGGTTTCTCACTAGCTCGGCTCCGGCCAGCAGTGGGTCCCTTTTGGAGCCAGCTGAAGCTGGCTCTGATCTGACATGGGGCAGCTGCTGGGCTCTGCTCACAGACACATACCCACGTGCGTACACACACACACACACGTACATACATGCTACCAAAACCTTGCCACATAAACACCGTATGTGGATACAACTCTGTGCCTGTTACAACAGTCAAGCATTGATTCAGTCACAGTATCTTCACTAACAAGACAACCCAGGATGACAAACTACCTCTCATTGTCTGACCTGTTACTGTATGGTATTGGTTGAAAGCTGATGACAGGCTCTTTAAAACTGAATGAACAGGTGATTATAGTTAATAATAAAATTTAAATCAGGTATTTATTATTTTGATGCATACATGCACATAAATTCATAAATAAAAATCACAGCTTTTTAAAACCCTGTGATTGGTAATATTTGTAGGCAACCACTGATAAATATAGCAACCTTCCATTTTGAATTAGATCAAAAGCAAAAATTAATTCAGTATATTATCATGGTTCTAATCCATTGCCCTATTTTGCTCAGAGAGTTATGTTGGAATATGCAACATAATTTTGGTCATGTTCTGCATCAGTCAGGACAGTCAGGATTGCAAAGTACACCAAGAAGACAAATTTCATTCTTACCTCATTTAGAACGTACTTGACAGCAATTTAAGAAAAGCAGCAGGGCTTTGAAAATTATAATGAGAAAGGAAGATTATTTTCATAATTTCTCTATCAAGCACCACCACTGGGCACTCACCACTGATTTCATTTCATTGCTTTGTAACAAGTTGCCTCCACCGTTGCTCTTTGAGCTTTAATTATGGTAAAGTTACTACTACAATCTTTTTGTTTCAGATTTTCAGATTTTCATTTTTGAGGTTTATATTTTGATGAAATTCCTTTGTATCAGCCCACAGCTGTAAGCTAATAGACTGTAACAAATCACAATGTCATATATAATGGAAATACAGAAAATGGAAAACTGGTATGAAGCACAGCTAGTTCCATATTCACAAGTTCAGAAAGTTAATCAGCCATTCCTGAATGTGGAGAACACATTATTCAATTTTCCTTTCTGCAGATACCCTCTAACCATCAAGTAGCCCCACATTTCCAATAAAACACCAAAGCATATCAGGACTTATTTCAATAAATTCACTGATAGTGATATGCATTAGTTACCCTTGTATTGTCACTGAGCAAAATGGTTCAGCACTCAGTCTGTTAACTACCACACAGCCATGAAAATTAAACTGTAACAAGTGTTCCTTGAATTTCTACAGTCTAAACACCCATCCTCTGGACAAAAGTGCTGCAGAATTTGATAGTTGAATTAGATGAGAGTTATGAATGTTAAAGTCTGACTCAACTTCTCATAACTTTATTATAACTGAAGATTGAATATATTAAACCTCCCCAGCCCCCAACACCCACTAATAATATCTAGATACTGAACTCATGCCAGCTAGTGAGCAATAAAGGTAAATCAAGAAACTTGTGTTTTGGGTATGGGCTGACCACTGCATGTCTTCTGACTCTGACTCTTCTGACTGTGCAGGATACACCTCGTTTCAACTATTTGAATTAGGGTGTACCAGAAAGTTCTGCACTTAGGACAATCCTGTCAATCCCTTGCAAATGAATTTGACTTTCTCTCTTATTTCAGCTATTTTTTTTTTTCTTTACAGTATTATTGCAGAACACTAAAATGATAAAACCCATTGTCCTGCATCTTCTTGGTTCAGAAATTAATTATAGTAATTACAGTAGATACCTCTGTGAGAAAATGCCTGGAATTACTACCTGGTTTCCAAACTTGCCAGCCCATGTTTTAGCAGTTTAATTCTTGACACGTGCAGTGTCAACAATTGTGCACAATCAAGTGCAGTGAGCAGAGGAAGGAGGCTTAACAGTAAAACGCTGTTCTAATTTATCTGAATATATCCATTTTATATATGGATAATATTATATATATATATCATATATAATATATATATGTTTACAGTGCAAAAGTTGGAAAATCCAACATAATAAAAATAAAAGTAATAAAAGACACCACACATTGATCTGCATCTGTTTTAAGTTAAATGTAGTTTAATTTTTAAAAGCTCCTTCACCAAACACATATTTAAGGCTGTCATTGATATTTTACATCATAAAGAGGATGTCTTTACCCTTAAACTGTCAAAGACAGTATGCATTCATGTATTTGTTGTACATTCTATTTCTTGTAGAACCTTTCTTGCTACTCCTAAGAAATAGTTTTATTTTCTTGTTTTAATTTAAATTATTCCACTAATATCACTAATATGCTAACACCATTTTTATAGGAGTCTACTTTGGGTAAACTTATCTGTGGCCTTACATCAAAACAATGGTAAATTCTGTATTAAAAGTTACACATTCTTATCAATTTCTATACAGATTAGACAGAAATAAATAAGCAAACAAAACAGTCAAAACAATAAAAATAAAAATCCATAACACATTCTGTGAGGTGCAACTAGTTTTTGTACTCCATGAATCCTCTATGTGAGAGCTACAAGGCTATTTTCACTAAAGGAAATAATAGAAATTATACTTTTTCACGGGAAAAACTAAAGCCTAAGAAATTTTGCATCTTATTATTCATCAGATAAAATGAAGAGCTTCATCATTCTTCTTCCAGATAGTCTTAAAATATAAACTACCACATATTAAAACATATAAACTTAAAAAATATAAACTGACATTGTGTGTGCTGTAGTAATAGTAGATGGAAGCTTTTTTTTCTTAAGAAGACACATTTATAGCCAAAAGTACATACTTGATTTACCTGCAGCAATATCTCACCACATAGGTATGTCTGTAGTTTGGAAACAATCGGTACTTGGAAATGGTAGTAGCAAGAGGTGCAATTTTTCTCCTGTGTTTACTTATTCCAATGAAAACCAAAATGCACTGCTCTGAAATATGAATGTACAGGTTTAATGGTTACATTTCACACAAATATTGCTGTTCTCTCTAGAGATAACTAGAGCTAGTGCTCTTCATTAGATAAACCGGTCACTTAAAATGTGAACTTGCCTTTTTCAGCTCTACCCCTTGAATGATTTACACAGGTGAATCACAGAACTGCAGTTCCTGCAAATGTCCTTGGCAATTTTATTCCAGTAACTGTTTTGAAGACAGAATAACTACTATAAAAAGAATTCAGATAAGTTATCTGCAATTATACAAGAAGACAATATGCTAGTTTAGATTCTTTAAAAATATATAATAATATAGAGGCAGCATTTTTAGTATATTACAATAATCCTTTTCTCCTATAATTCTGTGACAGTTGCCTGTTTATCTCTTTCTTTTATTCCCTCTACATAAATATCACTATAGTTCCAGAATTTTGCCTGTGACCAGTCAATCATTCAAATAGCTGTGTGAAAACCCGTCTTATTTATTTCTTCTTCTTAAAAGATTTTAAAGATTTTAAGTACAATTGTAATTCTGTTGGGAGCTTCAAAAAGTAGAAAATGAGTACTATATTCTGAGAAGGAAATCGAGACTGCTTAGAAAAATACTCTGTGAAATGCCAAGATTTAAGATTGACTGATCTTTCTGTTAATATATATATATTATATATGTAAAAAAATATATATATTATATATACATGTATATATGAACTGAAGAACCTCTGGCTCTGCTACAGCTGCTCTTAGTGAATTCAGAGAAAACAGAATGAGTAAAATTTTGTCTCAGTGAAATCAAAAGGAATCTGCTATTAATGTCAATGATGCCAGAATATCACTTTATATCACTTTATGCTTATGATCTTTCTATCAACACAATGAAGGTAATAACAGTGTATTTCCCTTTCTATTTGATTAGATTGTTAGTTCTTCAATGTAAGAATGGTTTCTCACTACACACATCAGAAGGCACTGAGCTTGATTAAAGCTTCTTGCACTACCTTAATGGATAGAGTTCAAAGTTTTTTAAAAAAAGGCAAGTGGAATGCAAGTGGAATGTATTGTACTGAACTTCAAAAAGACTATTATTTGAATTTCTTTAGCAGTACATATTCACAATGACAACAAAATATGTCTTTGCATGGAGAACAAAAAATCAAGTATTATTCTGTACACACTTTCTACACCTTTGCCCTTCCAGCCAGAACCCTTTGATATATATATGCTAGGCCTTTGTATTTCCAGTGAATCCTGAAAACAAACAAACAAACAAACAAACAAATAAAGCTGTTTCTTTCATGGAGATTCTAGAATGGTTACAGATCAATTCTTTAGAAATAAAATAAACTGGAGAAAATATCATGGTGTGTACAATTACAGGGACTGTTCTGCAAACTATACTTTTATTACATGTGCTCTCTTCCTAGTGGAAGACCAATTATTTTGATGTAAAACCATTTTTTGTTAAAGAAAGGTCACATACGTAAAACCATTTCTTACAATGTTTATTTGAAATTTTATTTGAATTTTGTTAAGAGATGACATGTTAGAAAACTTTCATAGTGACATTCGGTTTTCTTTTTTTTTTTTTTTAATACATGCGTATATATATGAGTGCAGCTAGGATACAGTACAGTGCTTGGTAACACACCTCTTTAGATACGCAAATATTATTTTGTACATGTAACTGCCAAAGACTATCTATATTTTTTTATAATTTAGTTAAAAAATACAAGTAACAAGGCTTGAAATAGTACATCATAATGCATATCACAAAATACTGCAGCAATTTATAGAACTGTAGAAAACAATATATTACTCAAGATTATTCAGCCATTCTCACAAGTTCTTGCACAAAATATTACAGAGACAGACACTCATTTTGATAATACATCACCAAACAACTGATAATTTACTTGGAACAATGACTAGACCTAAACAATTACATCATTAGCATTTTGGAAATCCAAAATAATGTACTTCAAGAAACAACTGATTACTTCTCTACTGCAAGTAAATACTGAAGTTCAGTTTGCTGTTCTTGTTTTTCTTTTGGAAGATGTTCTTTCTCCTCCCATGTTTAGGTATAGGTGCCTAATGGTAATACTTAATAGAAGTGCACTAACTAACATTGGAGCAACTGCAAGTCATTTTATAGTTGTAGCAGGACCATACATTCTAGGCCAGCAAAAGCTTATTGCTTCTTATGAGATAGATAGATCGATATCCCCTGGTGTCATTTGGTATTTGATACCTTTCCTTCTCTTATTATATGTTGCTGTTACTAACTGATTGATGATGCTTGTCAGACTGTAAACATTGTGTTCTGCCTCTATGTCTGATTTTGGCTTTTATCGCCAGATCCTTCCCAGGAATTGTGTGTTATTGCTGTATAGATGCCTTTCAATGAAGGGATTAGGTTAAATGATCCATAAAGTTCCTTCCAGTCCAATGCATTATAGTTTTAGTTTTAGAAAAAAAAAAAAAATCAATTGTGGTAACAGCTATATCAGGTTTCTGCCTGGGATATCTACTCTGTGTCATGCAATCTGGTAATAATCAGGCTTACAGAATATTAGGAGAGTGAAGATAAGTACAATTGGACTTGTACTATATATGAAGATGTGTTAAATGTGCTTTACACACACAGCACGTATGTGTTGTTATTTTGACTGATTTCTGGTCATATGCTACCCAGATACCCAGAAATCCTGGAAAAATCTAGAAAAATAAACTTATCTAAAAGATAAGAAATCCTTCTGGGCCCGCTTACCCACTTCACAGGTCACCTACTAGATGACAGCCTGAAGATTGCTGCACACACACAGCACTCACGTGTGGGAGTGTGGCCATGGGGGTCGACAAGCCCCATGGTTAGTGATAACATCTGACCCTTAATGATGAGGACATGAGGAATGTAAAGAGTTTAGAAGGAACAAAGAAGGGTGATTCAGTAGATGCCTTGCTATCTCGGACTGCTTGTTCTCCAGCTTTGAAGACATGGATGTTGCTGGGTGTTTGCTGTTGCTGGGCAAAGTTGTCGACCAATGAATAGTTAGTGGAAAAGTACTGCTGTAGAGCAGTTGGTATAAGAAGGGTGCCTGTCCTCAGTAAAGTGAGAATTGAAGTTATGTCCTCAATAGGAGCTGAAGCTATTGTCATCAATAAAGTAGTAGCGGTTACTGATCCTGAAAGAACCCTGGTGTCCATGTGGTAATTACGCAACACTCACAGGCTTGTTCCTCACACACACCGCATTCACAGGTCCTCCTGGGTGTACCAGCATGGCTCCCTTGCCCATCTGATACCCTGGCCAGGATCCAAGGTGCCCACTACTCACTGCCTGGTACAGTTTAAAGTTTGCTGGCAAACAGGCACACCCCAGGCATACCAGGCTGGGGAAGATATCTGGGGAAGATACACACACTTGGCCCCCTCCAGCAGCCAGCACCAGGCACAGGCACTACAACCTGCGGCCCTTCTCCAATCGCTGGTGTGGAGCCTGCACTTGACTCACCCACGCTGCCTTCGCCCCCCCCAAGTAGCTGGTTTGGGAACACTGACCACCTCCACCCCGTGGTTGGGAGCAGAAGAACCCTGCTCACTCCAGTATCAGATGCTAGGACCCTAGTTGCTCCAGTTGCTGTGACATTATTATTCTTGTATTTATAAATTATGTGGTGCAATTATATTTTTAACAAAACTAACTGCAATCAAGATTATGCCATGTTTGTGTTTCATTAATAATTGCAGAGTTGACTAGCTATTTAATTTAGAAAGGAATGATCTTTGTGAATTTCTACAGTGCAGTGCATTGTCAAATTCTGGGCATCTCAGAAAAAATAAATAAATAAAAATCCTAGACACTCTCAGATAGTCTTCTACTATAGAATTAATTAAACTAGACACAGGTGCAATGCAGCACTCTGTAACAGCATTGCTTCACCTTTCAAATTTACTGTGTACGCTTAGAGAAGCACAAAATAAAATGACCTCCTCTGAATTAACGAACTGAAAATTTGCTGTTCTGTTTCAAGACAGAAAAAGAAATTCAGGTTCATTTCAGCACCTTTGAAAACAAGTCTATTGCAAAAGTCATGCTTAAATAAGATTTTTTAGCATTAATTTTAAATATCTAGACTTGAGAGTCTAGCCTATGCACAGAATGGTAAGGTACTACCATGTTGTATTAAAATATTTGCCAGGTATCACTTGAAATGTAATAACTACTGTGAAATATAGACAACGTTAAAATCACAGAATTGTAGGGGTTGGAAGGAACCTCCAGAGATCATTGGATCCAACCCCCCTGCCAAAGCAGGTTCCCTAGAGCAAATTGCACAGGTAGCCATCCAGACGGTTCTTGAATATCTCCAGAGAAGGAGACTCCACAACATCTCTGGGCAGCCTGTTCCAGTACTCCATCACTCTCCCCATGAAGAAGTTCTTTCTCATATTGGTTTAGAACTTCCTGTGCTACATTTTGTGGCTATTGCCCCTTGTCCTGTCCCCACAAACTACTGAAAAGAGGTTGGCCATATCCCTTTGTCTCCCACACTTCAGGTATTTATAAACATAGATAAGATCCCCCCTCAGTCTTCTTTCCTCAAGGCTGAACAGACCCAGGTCTCTCAGCTTTTCCTCATAGGGGAGATGCTCCATGACCTGTATCATCTTTGTGGCCCTCCACTGGACTCTTTTCAGGAGATCCCTGTCTTTTCTGTACCAGGGAGCCCCGAACTGGACACAGCACTCCAGGTGAGGCCTGCCAGGGCAGAGTAGAGGAGAAGGATCACCTCCCTTGATCTGCTGGCCACGCTCCTTTTAATGCACACCAGGATGCCATTGGCCTTCTTGGCCACCAGGGCACAGTGCTGGATCATGGCCAATCTATCGTCCACCAGGACCCCCAGGTCGTTCTCCACAGAGCCCCCCTCCAGCAGGTCATCCCTCAGCCTGTACTGATACATGCAGTTGTTCCTTCCCAGGTGCAGAACTCTACACTTGCTTTTGTTGAACCTCATCTGATTTCTTCCTGCCCAGCTCTCCAGCCTATCCAGGTCTCGCTGAATGGCAGCACAGCCTTCTGGCATGTCAGCCACTCCTCCCAGCTTTGTATCATCAGTGTACTTGCTGAGGGTGGACATTTTTCCCTCATCAAGGCAGTTGATACAGATGCTGAACAAGACCGGACCCAGCCCTGACCCCTGGGGAACACTGCTAGTCACAGGTCTCCAGCTGGACTCTGTGCTGCTGACTACCACCCTCTGAGCTCGGCCAGTCAGCCAGTTCTCAACCCACTTTACTGCCCAGTCATCTATCCCACACTCTCAGCTTTGCTAGCAGGACGTCGTGGGAGACAGTATCAAAATCTTTGCTGGTCAAGGGAGATGACATCCACTACTCTCCCCCCATCTACCCAGCTGGTGATGCCATCAAAGAAGGCAATGAGGTTGGTTGAGCATGATTTTCCCTTGGTGAACCCATGCTGACTACTCCTCATAACCTTCTCTTCCACTTGCTTGGAGATGGCATCCAGAACAAGCTGTTCCAACACCTTTCCAGGGACAAAGGTGAGATTGACTGACCTGTAGTTTTCCAGATCCTCCTTCTTGCCCTTTTTGAAGACTAGAGTGACATTGGCTATCCTCCAGTCCTCAGGCACCTCTCCTGTTCTTCAAGACCTTTCAAAGACGATAGAGAGTGGTTTGGCAACCACCTCTGCCAGCTCCTTCAGCATACATGGATGCATTCCATCAGGGCCTATGGATTTGTGTGCATTTATCTCACTCAGACGCTCCTGAACCACTCCATTTTCAACCAGAGGAGAGCTCTTAATTTCCCAGACTCTCTCTCCTCCCTCCAGGGTCCAGGAGTACCGAGTGGGAGTCTTTGAAGCAAAGACTGAAGCAAAGAAGGCATTCAGTATCTCCGCCTTCTCAGCGTCTCCCATTACCAGGACACCAGTCTCATTCAGCAGGGGACTCACATTATCCCTAGTCTTCCTTTTACTGTTTACATACATAAAAAAAACAACAAAAAAAAAAACACCTTATTATCCTTTATCTCCTTTGCCAGCTTCATCTTCAGGTGGGCTTTAGCCTTCCTCGTTGCATCCCTGCAGCACTGACAACACTCTATACTCCTCCCAAGGAGACAGGCCCATTTTTCACATTTTGTAGCCCTTCTTCTTTCTTTTGATCTTGTCAATGAGCTCCTTGCTCATCCACACAGGTCTTCTGCCCCCCTTCCCTGATTTCCTACTCTTAGGAATGAACCGATCCTGAACTTGGAAGAAGTGTTGTTTAAACGTTGCCCAGCTCTCACAAGCACCTTTACCTTCTAGCAAACTAGCCCATGCGATACCCCCAGGTAGGTCCTGGAAGAGGTCAAAGTTGGCTCTCCAAAAGTCCAGAGTAGCAATCCTGCTTTTAGCCTTCTTCCACCAAGTTCCATCTTGAACTCCACTATCTCATAGTCACTGCATCCCAAGCTGCCCCCAGCCTTCACATCCCTAACAAGCCCATCCCTGATGGTAAGAACAAGGTCCAGAAGCACCCCCCACCTCGTCAGCTCTTCCATCACCTGCATCAGAAAATTGTCCTCAATGCATTGTAGGAACCATTTGGACTGTGTGTGCTTGGCTAAGTTGCTTACCCAACAGATGTCTGGATGATTAATGTCCCCTATGAGAGAGAACAAGCATCCAGGATCACGAGGCTACTTCCAGGTGCTTGTAGAAGGCCTCATCGACCTCTTCCACCTGATCTGGTGACCTGTGGTACACCCCCACAACACTGTCACCCATACCAGCCCAGCCCTTAATTCTCACCCACATGCTTTCCACTCATTCTTTGCCCTCCCCCAGGTGGATCTGGGTACATTCTAATTGCTCCTTCACATAAAGGGCAACTCCTCCCCCTCATTTCCCCAGCCTGTCTTTCTTATGAAGGATGTAGCTCTCCGTGACAGCATTCCAGTCATGCGAGCTGTCCCACCACGTCTCCGTGATTGCGGTCCTGCAACCAAACAGAGGTCTCAAGCTCATGCTGTTTATTTCCCATGCTTCATGCATTGGTACACAGGCACTTTAGGGAAGCAACAGGCACAATTACCCCTAGAGGGACGCAAGAAAATTCTGGATGGGGTATCGGGGATATTACCTTCCCTGAGAAGCCCTCAGACAATCCTGTGGGACAACTCAGGGGGCTTTCCCTACTATCTTCAACAGCGACAGCAGTGACAACATCCCCCAGCCCTTCTCTGTCACATTTAAATCCCCTCCCTTCCCCCTTTGAATCTGGTTTAAAGCCCTGGTAATCAGTCCAGAGAGCTTGCTCCCAATACACTTGTGCCCCACTTGCTGAGTCCGAGTCCATCAGCAGCCCACATACGTGGCTTCTCAAAGGCCTGCCCAAGATCAAAATCCCTAAAGCCTTGGTATAGACACCACAGCCAGTTATTTACCTGTCCCATTCTCCTCCTTCTTTCTGGTTCCTGGTCATCCATCAGGAAGACAGAGAACACTACCTGCACCCCCAATCCCTTCAACATCCTTCCAAGGGATGCAAAGTCCTTTTTAATGTTACTCATTTTCCTTGTTGCAGCTTCCCAGGACCCAGCCTGAATGATGGTAAGAGGATAATAGTCCTCTGGTTTAACGAGTTGCGGCTAACATCTCTGACACGCGCTCCAGGAATACAACACACCTCTCTGGAGAGGTTATCCAGACAGCAAATAGGAGCCTTGGTGCCCCCCAGCAAGGAGTCACCCATCACTAAGACTCTCTACCTTTTTTTTGTGGCACTGGTTTGGATGCTGTGCCCCATCCGTCCCTGCCCCCTGTTCTTGGTACTTCCCTCAACCTTGACATGCTTCACAGTGCCCGGGTTCCTACTGCTCTCCAGACCCTCATCCTTTTCCTGCCCAAGAGCCTCAAATCTATTATCCAGGGATACTATGGGTGTTGGGGGCAGATGCCTCCTTCTGCTTCAAACAGAGACGAGGGTCCAGCCCCTTTCCTCTTGTGGGCTGTCAAGCCCTCTGTCGTGCAGGTGAGCAGCTGCTACCCTTTACAGGAGGGGGCTGCTGGACTTCAGTAGGGGTAGGCTGACACCTCCTATCTGTCTCCCTCAGAGACTCCTAGGAGCCCTTCAGGCTGCCGATTTCTTGCTGCAGTCCAGTCATCTGCTCAAGCAGTTACTTGAACAGGGCACACCTGCACCCACGACAGCCCTTTCTTCCCTCAGGACAGTCAGGGGGGTTGAGTGAAAACTAAAAATAGTGTTTACAGAGAAATAATATTTCTTTCTTACAGATGTTTTCTTTTTAGCTATCACCTCTGAGTCTTATCCTTAAAAGATGATCTCCTGTGATAAACAATGTGTATAATGTCTCACACTGAAATAGCCTCAGAGTCCAAGACATGCCAAGAAATAAGTTAAGAATTTTACTGACTGTAGCCACAAGCTTATTTATATTTAATAACTAAATACTAAACATGAGATTGAATTACTAAAATTACAAAGACTAGAACCGTCTTGAACTTGTCAATTGTCTGACTCTCCCTGCAGTTCTGAAAGGATAAAGCAAAGATTCAAATCACATTTTAGTCTGTATCAGTGTGTATCAGTCTTCAACTTATACATTCTAGAGAACAGCCTCTTTAACCTCTTAGAACTCGTTCTCCCCATGCTCATTATCTTTGAAAAAAAAAATAAATCACTTTTGACTAGTATACTTAATCTAAATGTGAGTTCACCTTAAATATTTAAACCAAGTTTCTAGCACCCAAGATTCAATTTAAGAAAGGGTTTCTAGTATGATCAGAAGCAGTAGGAAAATAAGGGGATTTTTTGGTGGTGCTACACAAAAATCAAAGTTATTTATGACACAGGTATTACTTACCTTCTCAGAGTGAATCTCATTTTTATATGAGTTTAACAGTACTGAAAATCATAAATATCTGTAATAAAGGTATGAGTTTCAAGACTCTTTACAAGTTTCTTTCCTTCCCTTTCTTCCCTTCCCTTAGGCAACATTTATCAACATACCTATATTACATATCCACTGAAGCCAAAGCCAAAACAAAAACCAAAAACCTTTGACTCCAGTTAAACCATTGGTTACACATTCCTAGAATCAGTGTTAAAACTGTCCTAATATTTCAGCATTAAACATTTTTTTTTTTTAATTATTTTTTGGTAAGAAGGAGTGGTGGTAGTCAGTCAGAAAATGCTAATTTATCTAATGTAAACTTCAGTGTAAGAAATATCAGATATGATAGCTGACTTACTGAAAAAGAATCTCTGGATCCAAGCCTAAATTTCTAGCAAAAACAGAAGGAAAGACAGTGAGATAAGATGCATGATTGCTCTTCTGATATAAATATCAAGGCCCTTAGTTAACAATTAACCCGCAACGCAAGTTAACTAACTGCCCACAAGGATCATTAAGTCCAACTACTGGCTCCACACAGATCTACCCCAAAATTCAGACCATATGACTAAGAGCACAGCCCAAATGTTTCTTAAACTCTGACAGGCTTGGTGCCATGACTACATCCCCCACTGGGGAGCCTGTTCCAGTGAAGAAACTTTTCCTGATATCCAACCTGAACTTCCCCTGTCACAACTTCATGATGTTCCCTTGGGTCTTGTTGCTGTCACCTGAGGCGAGATTGACATCTGCCGCTCCGCTTCCCTCTTGTGAGGAAGCTATAGACCGCCATGAGGTCTCCCCTGAGCTTCCTCTTTTCCAAGCTGGATAAACCAAGTGGCCTCAGCTGCTCCTCATATGTCTTTCCTCTAGGCACTTCATCATCTCTGTAGCCCTTTTCTGGACACTCTCCAATACTTTCACAACCTTTTTGTACTGTGCTGCCCAGAACTACACACAGTACTCAAGGTGAGGCTACACCAGCACATAGTAGAGTAGGACAATCACTTCCCTCAACTGACTAGCAATGCCGTGCTTGATACATCACAGGATACAGTTTGCCCTCCTGGCTGCCACAGCACACTGCTGGCTCATATTCAACTTGGTATCAACCAAAAATCCTGGATCCCTGTCTGTGGGGCTGTTCTCCATCATTTCATCTCCTAGTCTGTATATATAGCCAGGGTTTCCCCTTCCCAGGTGCAGGACCCAGCACTTGCTCTTGTTAAACTTATTTCTGTTGGTGATTGCCCAGTTCTCCAATTTGTCCAAATCTCTCTGCAAGGCCTTTCCACCCTCAACAGAGTCAACAACTCCTCCCAGTTTAGTATCATCAGCAAACTTACTCAAAACTCCTTCTAGTGCTACATCCATGTTATTTATGAAACCATTGTAAAGAACTGTCCCTAAAATGGAGCCCTGGGGAACCCCACTGGTGACTGGCCACCAGCCTGTTGTAACCCCATTCACCATAACCCCTTGAGCCCTACCAGTCAGCCAATTATCCACCCATCATATGATGTTTTTATCTAGCTGTATGCTGGATATTTTGTCCAGTAGGATCCTATGAGAAATTGTATCAAAAGCTTTTTCTGAAATCCAAAAAGATTACACCCAATGGCTTCCCTTGATCACCTAGATAGATGATCACATCATAAAAGGAAATCAATTTTTTTTAAATAGGTCCTACCCCTTGTGAACCCATGTTGGCTGTGACCTATGACTGCATTTTCCCCCAAGCGTGTTCCAATAATTCCTAGGACAATCTTCTCCATAATTTTACCAGGCACTGACATGATACTTACAGGCCTGTAGTTACCAGGGTCTTCTTTCTTGCCCTTCTTGAAAATTCGTACAACATTTTCCAGTTTCCAGTCAATTGGGACCTCTCTAGATTCCCAATACCACTGAAAAGTAATCGAGAGATGATCAGCCAGCTCTCCAAGCACCCTGGGATGAATCCTGTGTGGACCCATGGACTTGTATGGTTTCAGGTGGAGCAGCAAATCCCACACACATTCAAGGTCGGTTGGGATTTTTCATTCCCACTGTCACAGTCCTTCAGCTCAGTGCACCCGAGGTCACAAAGTCCATCATCAGTGTTGAAGACAGAGGCAAAGAAGGCATTAAACATTTCTGCTTTGTCTATATCCTTGTCTGAGAGGTGACCATCCCCATTCAAGCAGTGGACCTATGTTTTCTCTGGTCCTGCTTTTTCTGTTCACATATTTGAAAAAGACCTTTTTGTTGTCTCCCACATTCCTGCCCAGCTTCAACTCTAATTGGGCTTTGGCCGCACAAATTTTCTCTCTACAAAGGGGAATAGCATCCGTGTAGTCCTTCCACGTTGCCTGACCCTGTTTCCAGCAGCCATATGCTTTCTTTTTCTGCCTAAGCTCCAGAAGATCTCTGGTTAGCCAAGCTGGCCTTCTGCCCCACCTTGACTTCCGATATTTTGGAATTGCCCAATCTTATGCCTTTAGGAAGTAGTGCTTAAAGACTGGCCAGCACTGATGGATGCCAATGCCTTCAAAAGCAGTTCCCTGAGCATCCTGAAGTCTGCTCTCCCCATATCCAGGGCTAATGTTTTGGTAGCAGTTTTCCTCCTGTCATGAAAAACTTTAAACTCAACCTTTTCATGTCACTATGACCAAGACAGCCGCCAATTGCCACATCTCCCACAAGACTCTCTCTGTTCTCCTGCAGCAGATCTAGAAGGGCACCTTTCCTAGTTGGCTCCCTTAGCACCTGCACCAAGAAATTACCATCAAGGTGCTTTAAAAACCTCCTGGCCCTGCTTGTGTCAGCTGTGTGATATTCCCAGTTAACATCTGGCATGTTGAAGTTTGTCCCATTAGGACAAGGGCAGTTGATCTTGAGGTAACTCAGTTCCTCAAATAATAATTCATCAGTGTTGTCATCCTGGCTGGGTGGTCTGTAACAGACTCCCAGAACAACATCCCCTGTATTTGTTTGTCCCTTAATCCTTACCCAGAGGCTTTCAACTTTGTCATCACTACCTGCTAGGTCCACACAGTCCAGCCCCTCCTTTACATACAGCACCACCACTCCACCTTGCCTGCCCTGCCTGACCCTCCTGAAGAGTCTGTAACCATCTACTGTAATTACAGAACCATCCTTTTTTGTAGTTTAATGAATGACCATCACCAACAGGAAATGAAAATAGAGACACCCAGTTTTGTGTTATCTGCCTGATTTTTTTCTTATTAAATTTTCATTTTTCCCCTGAAAAGTTTTAGTTTCACACTTCCAAGAGAAGGAGCACTTCCTAAATTTCAGAGTTTAGTAGATTGAAAATATACTGCATGCCCAGAATTAATAATAATTATTAATTATTTTGAAAAACCACTCAAATTTCAAATGCAGGGCAGTTTAAGATATAAGAATTTTGACATTTGAAACTACCTTATCAATTCTGCATTCAGTTTTCAAAAGCAGCTTCAGTTTCTTTTCCATTATTTCATTTGACTAAATGATATTTTACTTAACTCATTTGCTTAAATGCAGTATAATCTTTTTGTTTCTTCTACCAGGTAGAACAGGATGAAATAAGTGCAAACAGTGGAAGCTCTAATGTTTTATAGTTCTTTGGGAGCACAGGAAAATCTATTCCGATAGACATGTGTGTGCACATTTGTCACAACACAAGAAAAATATCCCACAAATCAATAACAGAAGTTATTCATTTTCAAGATATTACTAACAAGATGAAAATATTTAGCTGGTATGCATTGGAAAAGAGTAAAAACACATCATTACTTTGTGAAGGACCTTAAAACTTTCTCTTATGTCTTGTTTTTCATGCTCAGCCCATAGATTTGTCTCTGGAAGTTTGGGGATAAAGAGGGAAATCCTCACTGAGGGCATCCCCACTATACAAACATATCCTTGCACTTCCACTGTGTGCTCCTGATATATGTTTTGTTCTGCTATATTAGTGTGCTGGGCTTCGTTCTAGTATGTGCATCATCTGCAATAAGAAAGAAAATAAAGAGAAGAAGAAAGAGGAGAGATAAAGAGAAAGAAAGAAAGATGTAAGACTCAAGAAGATTTTACTGAGGACTACAAAGCTCTTCTGGGGATGGACCCCACAGTCACCAAGGAAAGAGCCAGCACTGACTACAAATAAATGTGCGAATAAGAAGGTATCATTTTTTTTTTTTCTCTACAGAATTTCATAGAAAAGTGGATTGTATAGAATATAATGAACCACTTGCAGAAAACAGGTATTCATTTGGTTTTGATAATGTGAAGTTAATGCATAGTGTGGTACTTATTCTGTCACTTTCCCATCATACAGAAGTAACAGGTATATAGAGATTATATCAATGCCATTATTTGATATAGCTAAGTTAATACTAAACAGCAAAGGAATTCCAGCAGTAGAATGCTTTCATTTTCCCCTTCTCAGTTTTTTTTTTTTTTTAAAACTTTTTTCCAACCTTACTTCCATGTGAATAGGAATATGCATTTCCAAACAAAATAAGGTGTGTTGTCAGGTTATTTTGATGCTTCACTGTGCTTAGACATTTAATTATTTCTGACATGATCCTAGGATATGTTTATTTAATGAGATATGGATACAAATAAGATGAGATGGACTAATGTCTCCTTTAAAGAGAAATATTTTATTTTATTTTTTGTACGAAGAAAAACTTGTATTTGTAGACAGATTTCATCCTGACTCTTATCTAACATATATCTCTGAGACTTTGCTTCCTGTTTCTCTCTTTGCATATTTTATTTACAATGACCAGCTTTTTTACCACATTTTCTCCCTTTTATTACACCTATTGATGAATAATAGGCTCCAGATAGAAAATTGACAGGTCTCTCATTTTAGCAGTTTTCCCTGAATTTCTACAATCATTTCTTAGTTTCACCTGAAGAACCCCCCACAATAAGAGAATGTTAAAATATGTAAATCAGTCCTTTAAAATGCCACAATGCTGTTAATTACAGTCTTGCTGGTATCGTGTGTTTACTATACTATAGTTAATGACTATTTTATTGTTTAAAAATGCTCATTACAAAAATCTTCTAGCAAATATCTGCTAGTGTTTAACACCACATACTGTAATCATCTCTCAGAGGAATGTGTCTACCTAAGGTTAGCTGGAAAATGCAAAAGACTAATTAGCATCTTGAATCACCATTCAGCCATCTGCTATGAGAAGGCAATGCCTGAATCTGAATCACCCAAAGAAACTAAGAGCGTTGTTAGAAAAGTACAAGTATGTTTTGCTACAGTACTTGTAGACATGATAGCAGTAATATTGCAAACAAATGTCAATTTCAAATAATGAAAATATTGTTTCTTTAAGCATTTGTATATTATTAAGAAAGTATGGATAGAGACTGCTATATATCAGATTCATTAGATGATGACATCAGCATTCCACATCTAGTTTCCCCTTGCACATGATGTCTGGTGGAAATTAAAACCTATGTTAAACACAAATGGTTTTGAAACAATTTTTATGACTTTGATACAAATGATTTTGTAGTTTATGAGTTGTGCATTACATTGAAAGCATATATATACATTATGTGTGATTTCAATTTTTTATATATATAAAATTTGAATTTTACATATATTTTATACAAACATACATAATGTACACAAGCATACCAGCTGTTGATCATTGGCTCAAAATATCCAGCTCATCCAACCCCATTAAGTCAGGTTGAGACTTTTAAGTCACTTTCAATAACAATTAAAATTACACAATCAGGCAAATCATAAAACTCATGCTTTGAATTCCAACAAATATTTCACTTGTGACAGAGTCTCTTTGTTTGTTAATTATTTATTGAACTATGATATGCTTTTCACCAAAAAGCTGCGGTTAAAAAAGTTGACTCCTGTTGATTTCTGACTGTACAGTTGGTGTGGAGGAGATGACCTGTTTCCTGACAGTAATTAGACATTATCAGCTGGGGAAAGCTCCTGAATTGAAAACTGAGTGAGGAGCACCAGTAGGTAAGAAGCCTGAAGTGCAATAGAATCAGAGATGCTCAGGACAAACACCTTGGGCTCCATAAGTAGCTATCATGGCCCAATGGTAATATACCTGCAGTACAAGCTGGTGCTAAGGTCCTGCTGTCTGCAGTATGTATAGATCAGCTGTATTTACTTAGCATAAATTTAATAAAAATAAATAAGCATAAATTTATCATGTACCACAGACTGAAAGTTTATTAGCAGTTGAAGTATGTGCTTCTGGAATGTATCTTTCACAAGAATGTATCTTTCAAGAATGTATCCTTCATCAGTTAATGCCATCTGAGAAAAGCTAGTTTGTTTACTTTCTGAGAACACTGTGAATAAAACAGAAGAGATTAAATAGTGATGATGGGAGTAAACAGTTACTTCAAAATAAAAGTACAGGACAATATAGTGGCTGCAAGGCAGTAAGCTTGAATCACAGATGGTCCTGTACTGGTCATTAAAAGAATGTAGGTTTTTGAGCTGGATCAAACTGATTTGGGGGATAACAATGAGAGCTAAGAGCACAAGGAAAATACCACTCGTATAGTAAAACTTGAATGAAACATGAGAAAAGGAATCAATGAAGAAATACCAAGAATGTGAACTGTGTTATATAAAGTTGTAAAAAGGAACAGAACTACTCTTAGTGGGACCATGAAGAGGAAACCCCCTTTCATAAGTATCATAGTCCTCCTGACTGTGTCTTTAGATTTTAATGAATAAATATTTGAAATGGTGATAGCCTTCATTGGACTTTTGGTCCAGTTTTTGTTCAAGTTCACCTGCAGCTGAAGACATCTAGTTCAAGTTACACTAAACTTGAAAAAATAATGTCTTATACTTGACTCCAGGCTGACAAATCAATGTAAGTCATTTAAAATGCTTTTTCATTTGGATTTAGTATGAATATGCTAAACCAATATCTGCAGTGCAACTATGGTTAGTACTAGCCAGGTCATCCAAGCAGCATGCTCACCTTCTGAAAACTGCGGTGGGTCCTATTACAGCATATAGACAGTAGGTTCTGATCAAAACAAATCTAGCAACACACTATAGTTTCTTCCTGGATCTCAATTTCTTGAAGTTATCCTCTTGTTACACCTAAAAAAGGGATAAAAAATTAAAAAAAAAAATAAAAAAAAAAAATCAAGCCATTTCTAGGGGTCTCTGCACTCTTCTAAAAGAGGAATTGAGAACATGATAGTAAGATTCCTCTTAAAGGAGAAAAAGAGTGTGCGCTCCCATTTTTTCTTGGTTTGATGAGACATAGCAAGAACATAGAGTGAGGAAAATGTGCAGAGTAAAATCTTGATTTTTGCTGATGTGTGAATTTAGAAAGTAAAGAGCATATAGTCTTTATCTTACATGACTATGTTTTAGGATCTGCTCTAGGGAGAAGTTGTGATGAAATCACAGATAACAGAGTGACCGCTGGAGTAGATTGCTGCCCTAGTGTACCTTCTCCTTCCTGGAAAAAATTTAAGTCATCTGTATCATTGAACACAATACAGTAAGAACACTCGAAAAGGTCAGATGAAAGATGACATACAGTGTATTTTTGTTTGTTTGCTTACCATGTTATACTGTATTTCTTCAACAAGGGGTGATTGTACAGCAAAGTGAGAAAGATGCTTATTTGTCTTTTCCTGGCTGCTACAATTTCAGTCAAATAAAAGCTTCTGGAAAGGTGAAATATTGTATTGTAATTCTGCAAAGGAGAAAAAGAATCAAGCACAGACTCCTCCTATAAAGACAGAATACATGTAGGCTAAGTGGAGACTATATCCAAACCTTCCTAATTTCAGCGTTGCCCAGTGACAGGACAAGAGGCAGTAGGCACAAACTAAAATGCAGGAGGTTCTGGCTAAAAGAGAAAATACTTCTTTACTGTGAGGGTGACAGAGCACTGACACAGATTGCCCAGAGAGGTTGTGGAGTCTTCTTCTCTGGAGATATTCAAAACCCTGTGCAACATTCTCTAGGTAACTCTGCTTGAGCAGGGGGTGGGGGTGGGGTGGACTAGTTGATCTCCAGCAGTTCCTTCTAACCTTGACCTTTCTGTGATTCCAGTTTGTGTTAGGCAGCAGGTCTGTACTTTTATATTAAAATAGATAAAAAAATAACCTGTTTTAGTTATGCCTTAAGAAAACCTAAATTTATAATTTGCATGTCCTTCTTGTGCTTTGCATATGCTTACTTAACAGAAAACATTATGGAAGATCTACCTCAAAACATAGCTAATTTGGGGGATTTATTTTACTAAGGGGGGGGGGGGGGGAGTAACAATGCAAGGAGAAAATAATTGGGAAAAGAATGAATAAAAGTTGGAAAATAAATTAGAACCCACAAAAAAAACCAAAAAAAAAAAAAGTGGTGAAAAAGGAGACGGAACATGTAGCAAGGGTAACACAAAAGTATTCTGTATCATCTCCTTCACATGCTCTATATAAATTGATACACTTGATTTGCTCTGAAAGGCCATTTTCTGCCCTCACACCTCCTGGAAGACTTCTTGATATTGAAATTGATAAGGAATAATGGTTAAATACTTGTATGCAATTCTAGAAATCTGCTGCATCAGTTTCCATTATGCTTATCCTGTATCCACAGTTCGCTCAGTTACCTGGGAAGATGAATGTCTAGGATAAACTTTACCTTTGTCTTATGTTTTGGAGTGTCAGTGCATTAAGACCATAGTGTCAAACTGGGAAAATGGTAATTCTTTTTTAGTTGGAGATTAAAAAAAAAAAAAAAAATCGTTATTTTTGCCATGTAAAACAGAACACCAAAAATAACTGTTTCATATTGATTCCTATTAAATGCTCAGCTATTAAGTTATCTAGTGTCATAAAAATACCAATAAAACAAAATAAAACAAACAGACAAAAAACACACACACGCACACCAAAAGGCACTTGTGTGAGTCAGCACAGACAGGCATCAGGAACACCCACAGACTTGCGGCTAAAATACAAAGAGTAGATTTATTCTCATTATCTCACCAACTGGGGGATCCCTGAAGCAGCACCCAAGCAGAGATACAGGAGCACAGGCACACAAGTAATAATGCAGGAACCACTAAACTGAGTCCATTCTAGGAGATCACCAGCCTGCTAGTTTCACCTGTTTTTATCAAGAGTTCACACAGGTGCAGTTTTTACCACTACACCGTGATTCTCACTGTGCTTCTTTGATCTCTGTACCAAAGCTGGGAGCTTAAGTACATCTGATAGGGCACCTCCAAGTCCTCCAAAGACCTACATTATCTATGCACAGGTGTGCTACTTGCCAAGCACAGAGAGCACAAACAGCAGCAGGCATAATTTATATGTTTTTCTACATTGTTGCTCCCCAGACTTCATGTATTCCCAGCTGCAAGGTCACTTGAGTGTATTTACAATCCTCCTCACCAGTCTTTTGTTCTGATCCCACCCTCTTCAACAATCTTCTGCTTTTAACCCATTCCTCCCAACAGCACTCTCCTTTACACAGATGTTATACAGCCTAGTTTTGTGATCAAGAACTGGCTAACCCACAGACTGAATAAGATTTCTCTACAAGCAAGTGCAACAAGTCTTAATTCCCTTTCTCAGTCATAACTTTTTCTTTTGCCTTAATTCCAAAATAAATCCAAACAACAAAAATAACCCCAAAACATTTTATCCTGGTCAAGAAACTTGGCTGCATTTGTTTGTCCTATCATCATTTATAGCAGGGTACAGGTACTCAAAGCTGCATAGCCATTTTACAGAAAGAGTCACAAAAATACTAATACTTCTTAGTTCAAGTTCTAACAGAGATATATACTCTTATTATTGTCTTCTGAATGAAATTGCTTCAAAATAATTATAGTATTTCATAGGGTCCCCTTCACAACCCTTTTTTTCCTTTATATAAAAAAGCATAACTAAGGATGATTTTGGAATATCAAAAACTTCAAAGATAACTAAGCCATATTAATTGAGCTGTAAGAAGTACAGAAGAATTCAGAATCAAGTCACGTTTTTGATTGTTTTAATCTTGTGCTACCCTATTGACACAGTAAAGAGGGCTTTATAACAAACACTATCTTAACTGCTGTGGCGCTTCAAGCTATACATTTATCTTCAAAGCTGAAGCATTTTGAGTCATATTTCCAAGAATGATTGTGTGATGTTAGTAAAAAGTGATTCCAGTTCTGTAAACATTCTTATTTAGTACTGTTTATATTTCTCCTGAAAATGACCAAGGACCATATCAAGATTTTTGGTCAGTAATTTTTGTTGCATGCATCTAATGTCACCATCACCTGGAAACTGAAATTAAAGATAAAAAATGTTAAGCCTTAACAATCTTTTTTAGGTTCTTAAACTGGAAATAGGTAGTTTTATAAACAAAAAATCTTGTCATGGTTCAGTACACTTTAATAACTTATTTATAAATGTAATATAGTATTAGATTATTAAAATGTAGATTCATGCTTTCCTGCCAGAATAAAAACAAAACAAAACAAAACAAAACAAAGCAAAACAAAAAAGAACAAAGAAAAAAAAAAAAAAAACACTGCAAGCATGGGGAATCATTTTTCAAGGATCGTCAAGTCCAACTCCTGGTTCCGCACACGACCACCCAAAAATCAGACCATGTTTCTGAGACCATTGCCCAAATGCTTCTTGATTTCTAGCAGGCTCGGTGTCATGACCTGGGGAACCTGTGCCAGTGCCCGACCACACTCCTTTCCCAGCCTGACCCTCCCCTGTCCCAGCTCCATGCCGTTCCCTCGGGTCCTGTCGCTGTCCCCGGAAAGCAGAGCTCAGTGCTTGCCTCTCTGCACTCCTCACGAGGGAGCTGCAGGCTGCCATGAGGCTTCCCCTCAGTCTGCTCTGCTCTGTGCTGAACAAAGCAAGTGACCTCGACCATTCTTCATTTATCCTCCCATCTAGACCTTTCACCATCTTTGTAGCCCTACTTTGAACACACTCTAATAGTTTTATGTCCTTCTTATACTGTGATGTCCATAACCATGATTAAATATGGAGGAGAAAATAAAAAAGCCCTGCCATCAAAGAAAAGACATTTACAAAGATAGGAGAAAATTAGTAGAATCCAGGAAAAAAAAAAAAAATATCAGTGTTGGGCAGGAAAATCATGCAGAAAAAGGAATAGGAAGAAAATTAGAGTTACAGCAGTAACAATAGAAGAAAAAAAAAAAAAAAGGTAGGCCTGAGGACTCTGAAATTGTTAAATTTCAGCCCACAGCTGTTAAATACAGCCCACAGCCCTATAAATAAGATATTGTCATTGCTAGAAACAGGCCAGAAACTTAGTATTAGCTCAGCAGGGCTGAGGACATTTTAGACTTTGTCAGGATTTCTAGACAACCATGAATTTTTAACAACTGAGTTATTTAATCTGTATTAGCTTTGTGAAATCATGTGGTAGAACTACTGTTCTAACTGTTCTAATAATGTCAATGTATTTTTGTTACTAGTAGATAGTAACTACATATAGTTGTGCGCTTAGAGTAAAAAGGTGATATGTAAAATTACAGGATGATAACTGGATCCTTGAAAGTATAAACACCAAAGCACACCAGCAGCCCTAGGGCTATAAACAGAAGTTAGTGATGACTGGAGAAATGCAGGCTTGTGAGCTTGTTTTTGGGATAACAGAAAACAAACAAACAAACAAACAACAAACAAACAAACAAAAAACAATAAACAAACAAACAAACAAACAAAAAACACCAAGAAATTACCCAGTATATCTAAAATACCATATCTAATAAAACTCAGAATTATGAGTAAATAATAATAATAATTAAAAAAAAAAAAAAAAAAAAACAACAACAACAACAAAACAAACAAACAAACAAAAAAAAACACAAACAGACTGTGTCCACAAACATACAAATAGCTCCAGGGAGAATAAGGAGGAACAACTTCCATCGACATAATACTTCTTCCAAAAATGAATTAATTACACATTGGAAAGGTGAGCACAAAGGTATAGAAAGGGGTAGAAAATCTGCATATAACATTTTTTTTTAATTTTATTTTTTGTAATGAGCTGCCATCAGATAACTGAACTTTAAGTGCTCACATATAAACTTTAGGTGCTCATAACTGAACTAGAAGTACTTCCTTTGTTTGTTTTGATTGACTAACTATAAAGAATTATTGTCTCTGCACATCAGTTGTGTTTCTTTATTGCACAAAAATTGTCCTGAGTACAGTGCAACAAACAGAAAGGAGCTCTGTCTCTCCAGAGCAAGTATACAAGATGGATCTGATATATTTGGAATTACTCTCCTTGAGTCATCTGGCTGGGAGAGACTTTCAAGAATTTTAGTCACAATAAATGTTTTTTTCTGCCCTACAGAAATGCATTGAATACTGTGGCAGCTCTGGTATTCTCTTCAGGTCATACTAGGACTTCTCTGTGTAGGTAATATCAACAAGATGGAAGCAGACGTAGTTCCTTCATTTCTTTAGACACCTTCAGTGATATCCCAGTACTCCAACACTCCTTATACAAAATCTCATGTCATGCAACAAATATCTTTGGTGTAATGCTATGAAATTACCATTCTGACCACCAGTATGAGGACACAGTCCTCATATAATTTCAGGCACTTTGAACTAAAAAGAAACACACACAAAATATGATTTAAGATTCACAGCTTGCAGGTCACATACTATGTGTTGTATACATAAATAATTTACTCCAAGGGAAAATATGGGGGTCCTAACCAGAAGCAGTGATTTTACCTATTTATTAAGTTAAAGAGGATGAAATTGCTTAAAATAGTCATTGGATACGTTTTAAAAGCAATCTTTAAAGCAGGGTCTGGAAGCAAACTCTCATGCATGATTCCTCTAAATGTGATCCTATTTCACAACCTAGAGATAACTGACTTTCATCTTTGACTGATGGATACATCATACCTAGCCCTCATTTTGAAATCCTCAATTCATTTACAATTCTAAGGAATTTACAAAAATATGATGATTTATATTGCAATAATGAAATAAAGTAAAGTAAAATTAGGTAGGTATTCCGTAATCAGACAAAAGAGAAAGGAACAACATACAGTGGTTTTGAAGTAAGGAAGAGGTTATATTTAAAATAATCTAGACACAACCTAATATTAACTGAATATAATGTGGTTATATGCATATATATATTAATCAAAGACTAAAGAATAACTATCCCAAAGGCTGTATGATCATTGAATGCTTCAGCAAGTGCATAATGCTTAGTAAACTTGTGAAACGAGCTTCAGGTGACCTTTCTGCAAATGTCAAGTGTGAGATGTTCCACAGGGAAGACAGCCTCACTGCTTAAAATGATTAGATGAGTCCTTGTAAGTAAGGCAGTTTCTCTGCTGGCAGTTTGATGACAATCTATGACATGCTATGGTAACCAGGATGGCATTCTTTGTGAGGACTCTGGCAGACCTCAGGGTCTTCCAGCCTTGACACAAAGAGGTGGAGAATCCTTCTGAAGGCTTTTCTGTTGGTGTAAAAGAAAAACTATTGTTTATAACCTAATGTGTAGAGGGTTGCATTTGCTGATGAAGCATGGGATTTCAGATAGACTTGGCAGTCACAGAATTCCTCAGGTAAAACCTTTGAAATGGTTGTTTTGTTTTGATTTCCTTACGAAAATAACAAAGGGGAATCAGCCACAAGAGCCTGTATGTCACCTACACATTACTGTAGCTACTGAAAGGGTTTTTAATAGGTAAATGAAGAAGACATCACATTACTTAAAATTTGCAGTGCCTGCACTTCTGAACTGAAAGAGCTTATTGATATTACACTGGAAAACAGGTCTTTAACTGTAGATGAAACTTGTTAGACCCTTCAAAAAGCTCTACTGGGGAGTGATAATGCTGAATACTCTTTCACCATGAAGCCAAAAATTGACAGTGACAGGAAAATAAATAAATAAATAAATAAATAAATAAATAAATAAATAAATAAAATTAGAAGCCACAGGCCCTTAGAGACAAGGCCAAGAACTGGAAAAATGACTGAGGCTGAGAAACATGACTTATGAGAGTACCAATATGCAAAAGCAACTATGTAACTTAGCAGGTAGATTTAATAGAGTTTCTTCTACTGTTTATGAGGATTTTCTTCCCTAGAGAACAGATATGCTCAAACTCTACTAGTTAACCAGCAGTTTCCTTAGAGACAAATTAAATTTCCATTTACTTATGAGAAGGACCTCTGAAGAGAAAGAGAGGTCCTTTATTTAAATATATATATTTATATTAAATATATATATATATATATATATATATATATATATATATATATATATATTTTTTTTTAAAGAAAAGAAAAAAAAAATAATAACTTCTCAGCTTCACACACCGCCTTGCCAGTGAGGAGGCAGGGGCATGCACAATGAGATGGGAGGAGACACAGCCAGGACAGCTGACCCAAACTGGCCAGAGATATTCTATGAGCATATGGTGTTATGTTCAGCAATAAATCTGGGGGACAGAATGAGGAGGGGTGACATTGGACTGGTGGTGTTTGTCTTCCATAGTAACCATTACATGTGATAAGCCCTGCTTTCCTGGAAGTGACTCAACAATTGGAAGTAGTAAATCAATTCCTTGTTTTACTTTTCTTGCATGCACAGTTTTTGCTTTACCTAGTAAACTGTTTTTATCTCAACCCATTAATTTTCTCACTTTACCTTTCTGATTCTCTTACTAGTACTGTTGTGGAGAAGTGAGGAAGTGTCTGGTGCTTAACTACCTGCCAGGGTTATGCCACAATAACAGTCTAAAAGACTATTGGGAAGGTGATCTGCATCAAAGAGACTTCTCTTAAAATTAATTCCCAACAATGATAAACATAATAGTTATACAATCTATGAAAAAAAAAAAAAAAAAAAAAAAAAAAGTAAGAAAAATTGTCATTAATAGACCATGGTGTCTGAAAATACATCTCCCTATCTTTTTCCTAAAGCAGTACATTATCTTTAATGTTTGGACTAGGAATTCATCAAAACAGATTCCCTGAGTTTCATTTACCTGTATTACTTATATTTTTCTACATATATCCTTCTAAGTACTCTGCTTGGGAATAAATTCATAGATTAGGTTCACTCATGTTACAATACATGATGATAGTTCCTGATTTTTTTTTTTTTTAATTTATATTTTATACTCATCAGAAGAAAAAAAATCAGTAATAAATAATAATAAAAAGTTGAGAACATTAGCAGTTTATATTTTTTTTGAAGAAGAAGAAAAGAAAATGTTAATGCCAACTCTAAACTTTCATACAGTTCTGCTGAACTAGAATGAATGAATGGAGATCATGAACCATAGTCACGGTTTAAGAAAAGTTCTCAGTTTACATTAAGGTCAGATAGAGTGCTGCATTCTATAAGTCTTCTCAAGCTTAAAACTAAACAAATGACTAAAAGTAAAATATCAGATCAGAGCCTACATTTCTAGAATTAGGATTCATGTAACAGCTTTCATTATCGGACAATGAGAGTTGAACTGTAGCAAAACTGAATTAAAAAACCCTCTAGTCTTATTTGATTAATAATTTTCATTACAAATTACTTTTATAAAAATAATTAGGTAGCATGAATAATGAATATTGAAAAAATAATATGTCTGTTAAGGCTGGAGATGTTTGTTTACTTTTAGTATAAATATATATTTGTATAGATGAAAGTAAGGAAATGTAACTATGTAGAGTCATTCACTGGTACAAGTTACAATATTAAAATTGTTATGTTGCAGTGCATTCTGAAAGTGACAACAGCTGTTTCTGAATGACTACTCATTAAAATTATTGTTCATGCTCCCATTTTCACCTGACCAATATAACTGAGTAGAGAAGAACTGATATATCCTCCAACAGCTGATGTGCACTTCACCGGGTACTGTCTGTGCCATCCCCTTCTCCAAGCATTCACGATCACTTTTGTCTTTGCCTTATAACCTCAAGAGAAAAAAAAAAAAAAAAAAAAAAAAAAAAGCTTCCAGAAAAGGAAGGCAACAAGTTGTTTTTTTGTTGTTGTTTGTTTTTAATTGAATTCTAATGCTACACAACAGAGAATGTGTGCTGGACCTAGGACAAACATAAAATAATACACTGTCATCTACATAAATTATGCAACAATCCATAACCTTATAGGTTACACTGCTGTCATCAAGCAGTCTAGACTGAATAAATTGACATAGACTGAATAAATTTCATTAACAATAGTTATTGACATTAATTAATTCAAAATAATTTCATCATTATTCTAATTTTAATATTATTTTTATTAGTCACAATCTCATCTTGTTAAACTCTTATAAAACTTGGAAAGTTGCTTTCAATATAAAAAACAAACAGACATGAAACCTTGTAGCTTCTTCAGATTTTCTGACATGAGTAGACATAAAAAGGCTTTTTATCTCTGTTTACACAGTTTCCCTGTAACTCTCCACAACATAAAAGCATACTGTGGAAACAAAAGTGTGAGCAGAAAATACCATCCAGGGAATCTTCTACTGAATATCTAAGGTCACTTTATCTGGCCATTGTCAGAAAAGTGCAGAGCCTCTTTTGTGAGGTAAGAGCTTTGTGAACATGCCCTATGTGTTCAGCAGAGTCAGGAGGAGATGATATTCTAATAAAAAAGTATTTACATCCATGTTCATTTGCTGTTTTTGTTTTAGTGGAACTATGACAGGGACTGAAAATGTAGCCTCTTAAGTTCTACAACAAATAAAAGTATTATAAAAGTATTATGGAAAAATTTGTAACATATGGATTTTCAGATTGCCATTGAGTCAGAATTCACTTGCTTGCATAAACATTCCAACTGAATGCAATGCGAAACAAAGTATTGCATCAGTTAAAATAAATACACATTAAAATGAAGATAGATACAGATATCTGCAATGCTTAGAGAAATAAATAGAGATCAAACTAAAATAAATGTAAGACACTGAAAAAAAGCATGGAGCTTTTACAGAACATGGTAAAATGAACACTGCACCATTTAAAACTGATTGACAGGTAATGAACTATAAAATCTGTACTGAAATGGAAATGACAGTGAAAGAATATCACAAGGCATTAATGTGATAATAACCAGGATGAAAGATGGGAAAATTTTGAAGACAACAGCTCACTAAAATTAAGCAAATTAAAGACTGATGCATTCAAGATCTATGCATTCAAATTGAATTAACCAGTTGCTGAGAGACAGAAGAGTGCTGCAGTTTAACATGACTGTTAAATGGATGCTTCTGCATGTATCAGACATGCTGCACAGTTGAAACTGAGACACCAGTAAAACAGAATGCATTCCTTCATCTCTGACCTTTCCATGATAGTAACAACATACGCTAACCATGTAAACCAAGCTTACGAGTTTCAATATGGCAAGTACTTAATGAAGTAAACATTAGTTTATTCTGATCTCTAGGTTCAGGATTCATTTGTTTTGCATCTGTTTTGAATTAAATTCTAAAAAAGTCTTTTCCCCATCTATTTGATGAACAGAAATCAGAGAGAAACATTCATTTGCAACATTTTCTGATACCTGGATTAATTTAATAGGATATATTAATTTAACAAGGGATGTTGGTGATGCTTGCCTGAACATCATCTGACAGTGTGCCCAGGTGGCCAAGAAGGCCAATGGCCTCCTGGCTTGTATCAGGAATAGTGTAGCCAGCAGGACCAGGGAGGTGACCATCCCCCTGTACTCAGCTCTGGTGAGTCTGCACATCTAGTATTGGGTTCAGCTTTGGGTCCCTCAGTACAAGAAGGACATCAAGGCCCTGGAACATGTTGAGAGAAGAGCTACAAAGCTGGTGAAGGGCCTGGAACACAAGTCCTGTGAGGAACAGCTGAGGGGACTGGGATTGTTTAGTCTGGAGAAGAGGAGGTTCAGGGGAGACCTTATTTCTCTCTACAACCACCTGAAAGAAAGGTGTGGGGTGCTGGGGGGTCAGCCTCTCCTGTGACATGGGTGGTAGGGGTATGATTGGACCAGATCATCTTGGAGGTATTTTCCAACCTTAATGATTCTATGATTCTATGATATTAAAGGTGTCATTCTATGATATATATATATATATACATGGTCATTATGTATACAGGTTTACAAAATAATGACTTTCGATATCCATAGTTTTGATACAATGGACTCTGATACTTAGGAGAAACCTTTAGCTAATCTGCAGAATATGATCGTTTTCAAAATGTTTTTAAATAATTACTGTGATTATAAACTCATAATATTCAATATAAACTTTGAATCTTAAAAGTCTTGAGTCTTTTCTGTACTTAATTAAAAGTTTGAAGATCTCTGCTCCAAACTAACAATTGTGTTATTTTTACTGCATTAGGCAAAACAGTAAGACACTTCTTTTTCATTTTTTTATTATTGTTATGCTTAGGAGGCTCGATGTCATGTAGGGATAGAACCTGTCTTAAGTAAATATATATATACATTTATTTTATTTTCCAAATTGATTATTTCTTTAGATGTATGCTTACTATATAACATCCATCATGCATGCAAGTTGATTTTTACGTGAATTTACGTGAAGTTCTCTAATATACTACCTTATAGATAATCAACAAGCAAACAGTAATTTCCCTGAAGTTTTAGCCTCGATGGAATGAATATGAAGTACAGTAGCCTATATATTAAACATATATATATATAAAAGGAGAAAGAGGTTTTGATTTCCAGATTTTAGTCACATCACTCTCTATTAGCTTGATAGTGCTATTAGGTTGCATAATCTTAATTTCTGTACTAGCTGGTCATTTCATTTTTCCTTCCACTTTGTTTATTTAAACATGTTTTCAAAAATTATTTTTTCTTGCTTTGAAATCAACAGAAAACGGCCTCTGTGTTTCCATAGATATGCTAAACAGTTCTTGGGCTTTCTCCCCATTCACAAGCATGCTCACTATGTAATCCCTAACCTTATCATAAATTAAGGCAAGAACATAAGTGCCCTACATCTTCTTAGCACAATCTAAAAAAATCACCTAAATAGTTTCCCTAACTACTTCAACCTACTAATCTTCGAGATACTTTTTTTTTCTTTCTTTTTTTTTTAAGCACTTCCTCAGGACATTTTCCCTTCTTATCTGCTGAAACCTGTGCTAGATTATTTTTTGTGTAGTGTTGTTCAATTTCATGAAGAAGCAATATATAAATGCCAAATACCATTCTATTTCTTCACCAGGCACTCTGAGAACATAAAGTTGCTGATTTCCCTTGTTCTTCCTCATTTACTTCATAAATGGATAGGAGAAGGAAAAATGTGCTACCTTCAACATTAAGCACCTTTTCAGTATTTTTGAAATCCTGAAATTGCACAGTTCTATTGGCTACAGTTCATCTCTGAATCAGATCTCACATTATTCTCTTTTTTTTTCCTATTTGATTTAATTTTATGTTAATTTCTTACAATGATCCATTCAACATTATTATATTTGACTTAATGTTCAGAGCAGCTTCTCGTTACCATTCATCCCCCACACATATAATGCTTTTAATGTTAAGCTTGTGATTTTTTTTTCTATAAGATTACAATTCAAGTTGATATTCATTGTGTTTAAAATATTTCAGAAAAGTAGTTCCTTCCAATAGGTAACAAACACTTCAAATAAGAAAAAAATATAAATCAATTTTTTTACAAAAGGGAAGTACATTTATATCTGAATATAGAGACGTATGCAAGAAAGCTGAGAATGAGTAAAAATCCATCTTCTGTCATTGTGCAATGGATTATCTTTAACTACCTATATTTATTTTTTTTTTCAAGACAGTAATAGTCTGAAAATATACACGTCAAATAAATCACTGAATAAGGAGGAATGAAATGGAACAGATCTATTTAAAAAGGTATAGTGAAGTGTGTTGACTGCTCTAATGCACTGAAATGAATTTGGACTAGCTTTACTACACTGTTGTACTAGAATACTAAGGAGAAGACTGTATGCAATTTAAAAAAATAACTGAATAATGCACTGAGAATACTTGCAGATCCTTATCTGACAGATCTCCATCTTCAAAACACTTCTCAGAATAATAAATAGCAATATCTTCAGTTTCTAAAAATACCTGGCTAGAGACATTCCATCAATTACTGAAGAAATAACATGGTTTGTATCAGTCTGTGAAATCTAAATCCCTGGAGTTCCTGGATAACAAAAGCTTCATACAGTTAGATACAAGAATACTGTCAAGAAATGTCGAGATATGGAATAGCAAAAATGTTACATGGATGATACAACATATTAAATGTCTGTAAAATAGTTTAGGCCAGGATTAATAAACTTTTTCAAGAACAAAATTCAGAATACGTTCAATTGTTATGTATAACATCAAATTTATGGAAAAATGAAGTATTAAAAATATTTCTAATGGAAAAAAAAAAAAAGAAAAAAGAAAAAGAAAAGGAAAAAGAAAAATAAAAAAAATAAAAAAAAAAAGGGAAAGGGAAAGGGAAAGGGAAAGGGAAAGGGAAAGGGAAAGGGAAAGGGAAAGGGAAAGGGAAAGGAAAAAGAAAAAGAAAAAGAAAAAGAAAAAGAAAAAGAAGAAAGAGAGGAGAGGAGAGGAGAGGAGAGGAGAGGAGAGGAGAGGAGAGGAGAGGAGAGGAGAGGAGAGGAGAGGAGAGGAGAGGAGAGGAGAGGAGAGGAGAGGAGAGGAGAGGAGAGGAGAGGAGAGGAGAGGAGAGGAGAGGAGAGGAGAGGAGAGGAGAGGAGAGGAGAGGAGAGGAGAGGAGAGGAGAGGAGAGGAGAGGAGAGGAGAGGAGAGGAGAGGAGAGGAGAGGAGAGGAGAGGAGAGGAGAGGAGAGGAGAGGAGAGGAGAGGAGAGGAGAGGGGAGGGGAGGGGAGGGGAGGGGAGGGGAGGGGAGGGGAGGGGAGGGGAGGGGAGGGGAGGGGAGGGGAGGGGAGGGAAAAGGGAAGGGGAGGGAAAAGGGAAGGGGAGGGAAAAGGGAAGGGAAGGGAAGGGAAGGGAAGGGAAGGGAAGGGAAGGGAAGGGAAGGGAAGGGAAGGGAAGGGAAGGGAAGGGAAGGGAAGGGAAGGGAAGGGAAGGGAAGGGAAGGGAAGGGAAGGGAAGGGAAGGGAAGGGAAGGGAAGGGAAGGGAAGGGAAGGGAAGGCATCTACTTACAACAATTTCAGAAAAAGGCAAATAGTTTACATAAGTGGTACTGTAGATCCATCCAAAGATACCTAAGTAAGTCAGTTTGCACAAACTGCATGGAAACTAGAGTTGAGTAATACGGAACTAAACTAAGATATGAACACTAAACTAAACCACATGAACACTGTATGTGTTTTTTTGTTTGGTTTGGTTTGGTTTATTTTGTTTTGTTGGCTGGTTTTAGCTAGCTTTTAAAAAAGGAACAAAAAAAAAAAAAAGGAAAAAAGTCTCTCAACTATAACAAAGAAGTTAAGATACAAAGTTGAGATGACACCTAAAATGTCAATTATTTGGGCTTTTCAGTCAGTAACTGACAAAGATTTTGTTAAAAGAAGAAGAGGGCAGGAAGATGAACTTCAAAGTTTATTATAAGGGTAATGGAACGTTAAAAATTAAGCCATGATTTCCCATTGTGACCATATCAGTCATTAACTGCTAGAAAATTATTAAAACAGCATCACATAGAGAGCATTAGATATAGTGTATGTAGGAAAATGGTACTTCATATATTCTTAATTTTGCATGGTTTATAAATAATGGCCTCTGGGATTAATATTTTCTCATAGTTAATGACTACCTGGTTTTAGGGACAAACTCCTCAGGATAGTCATTAACTGTTAAGAAATGCTGACCCCACAGGTCATTCTTACTGAAGTGCTGTATAATGTGTATAATAGCTATGTAAATGCTGAGTATCACTACAATAAATATTTAAATGAGGTGAATGGATGCTTAGTCTGGTTGTGGAAGATGGGAACAAGGATACTCTGTGAATATTTGCACACAGGGGCAACTGATTCTAAGTGTTTTTACTGTCTTATCAAAAGGACCTGGGATCAAAGCTTAGTATTACCAAAGATTAGAGATACTGAGGCTGCAGAAGTGAATCTAGTTTGTAGTCCTGTCCTTTCTGGTATTTGACTTCAGTGGCAGAATTATGAATTGCATTGCAAAATAAACAGCATCCACTTCAAATGTTCTCACTGCTCTCAGAGACACATGTCCAGAAGCAGAGCATCCATTTTGCTCACCCTCCTTCGATTTATATAGGTAGTTCAGGCTCATACCTGCTTAACACACCTGCTATTATCTCTAGTGAAAGCTGTATGTCTCCAGAGAGTGTCTCTGAATCTTAATCACCGATCCTCCTTCACTTTACTAGTCAGACATAGGGAGGAGGAAGTTTTCTTTCCTGACTTTAGACACATGATAAAAGGCTGGTATCAAGCCCATCTATTCTGAATTCAGAGTACTGGGTCCTCTACTGTAGACAGGTATACAACTGGGTAGACCTCACTTTTTTTGAAATGCTGATGGCAACAGTGTCCACCTTTAAAAAAAAAAAAAATAAATAATAATAATAATAATAGCCAGTAAGCTGGAGAACACGTCTAGGGAGAGAATATTCAGAGATCATTTCTTTCCTAAGTCTGAGAGCAATTCAGTTTATCTTACCCACTTCCCAAGCAAGTTTTATGCTCTAGGTTGTAGCATAACAAAAGTTAGAAGCACAATCCATACAAGGCAAGAAAACAATAATTGAATACCCAGAAGTCAAACACATAGCAAACTCTTAAACATTTTTGGTGCAGCATTAAGCATGGAGAGGAAAGGTTTGGTTTTCTAGTCCCTGCCCCAAGTTATGCTTTGCTTTTTAGGTTGGATCAAGCACTAAGTAAAAAGCAAATCCTTGCAAATAATTCCCTCTATGAAGTACTATATAGGCACTACCTCTGTGAACAGAAACCGTTGTGCCTCTCTAAGATGTTGTATTTTTTCATTATACATCTGAAATCATAATATGAAATATGAGCAAAAGTTGTACCACTTTTTTTTTTTTTTCGTGCAATGATACATTTATATGCATTGTAGACCACAATTTATTTATTGTATTGGATGAGTGGTTCTAATTGAAGATCAACTGAATGTCCATATTTCCAAGTTTAAGGTGTACATTTCAAAATCATTAAATCAGTTGTATATGGACACTCTCAATCTATTTTATAGATCAGAATACACGATCTGCATCCATCATACAATCCTTTCACCTGCCTCCTCAGGACTGTTCAGGAAGTTCAGAACTTACTGCACTAATTATGGCTTTGTTTCTAAAAAGATTAGTCTTAATACTGTAGACAAAACAGGATCCCGTGACACCTATAAGTGTACATATAAGTATATAATTAATATTAACTAGACTTGCAGCTGAATATAGGCCTAGAAAAATACAAAATACATGTGTTTTATGGCATAACCTTTATGGCATAATATAGTCAGACAAAATTTTACATAGTTAAGAATTATACAGAGATGGGTATAGTTGTAAGTAGGATCAGAGAAAAACAAAACAAACAAACAAAAAGAGAGAGAGAGAGAACGAAGATAAGCAATACCAAAAGCAAAGGAGAATCCTGCAGCTTTTTTTTTTGGGGGGGGGGAGCTTGGGTGGGAAGGGAATAATGCAAAAACATCAAGCTTAAGAGAAAAACAGAAAGGTCAGGGAAAGCAAGCCCAATTCTACTATTCTACTTTGAACAGTAGTGCTGAAATCCACAAGGAACAGTGAATTCATCAGTGCTAGCTGTACAGCATTGAATCTCACAGCCATGTTAGAATATAAGTACTAAAGGCTATGTTTTGCATATACAGTGGTGACCATAATTGAACTGATAATAAGAAATTAATTCATTTACAAGAAGGATTGACCATTAACAAATAGTGTATTGTTTGTGAATGAAATTAGAACTGTCCAGCTTTGTCAGTCTTCTTAACAGTACCACCACAGCCATCTTTGATTTCCTGATACATATATCAGTTACAATACTATAAATTCCTCCATAAGAAATGCTAAATATCAAAGTGAAATAGAAAGATGATTTAGAGAGATTTACTGTGTGGTAGCTGTCATAAATGATGCTACTTTTATGAAAGATGGTCATTGCCAGAAAGTAGCTGAGATGACAGGTATAATTAAAATCTTTGGTTTGAAATGCCTAAAGAATGTATATGGTATGACAAGTGAGTCCTACTAGGCAACATGCCTTCAAAATAAAGATTAGAGAAAAATGACTGATTGCTAATTTTCAGGAAGATGGACATTTTTGTTTTAATTATCTTCTAAAAATATTTTCTTTTGTGTCATTTTTTCAGACAAAAATCCAAACTGACTGAAGTATAGTCTGCGCTTTGAGCTATGACAGGAATCAGGAACTAGTTCCAAGACTAATGTCTAGAATATGCTTGGATGTTTTGGACTGCATTACAAAGACCATGGAACAAATGGTCTTGAAATAAGAATGAAAAAAAAATAACAAAACAATATATTGTATTTAATATATATATACCCAGGCATTGTAAACTAGTTCATAGCAACGTCGCTTTTTGATCCTACAATGTAGGCTCTTCCTATCACTGTGAAGCAGAATTCACCAAGCGTTGGATTGTTCTCCCACTAATAGGGAACGTGAGCTGGGATTAGACCATCGTGAGACAGGTTAATTTTACCCTACTGATGATGTGTTGTTGTGCTAGTGATTCTAGCCAAGGGCCTAGTTCAAGAGCCTCTGTATCAAGAGACTTATGCTATGAATAAAAATATCAAAACCATGATTTTGAGACTCTCTGCAGGACCACTCCTAAAACAAAAGGTGCTCTTTGCATTGGGGTTGTGGAGTGCAGGCACATGAATGTACTTTAGTGATTAGTTTAGCTTTTTTGGAAAATAAGAAGTTATATATATACATGTATATTATAATATATGTATAATTATATACATATAATGTAATATAATTATACATGTATTATAATATATACATAATATACATATATATAATTATATGTATGTGATTATACACATAATTATAATATACACTATTATATACATATTATAAAATATTATATATATATATATTTTTTAATGGATTTTTGGATATTCTTTCTTGCAGAAATTTAGAATTAATCTTGAGGAAAATTTTATCATACATACATTTATTTACTGGAAAGCTTTAAAATACTCCTCTATTGCCAGAAATTACTTCAGCCAAGAACAACACTTTCTTAAATGGGTAGAAAAACATGTAGACTGGGAAACGCTCAAAGCATGACATTATAAGGGTTTTGAGTGTTAGGATCAAGGGATCTGGGAGATGTGGTTTTTAAGTTGATTCTGAGTATAATATGTAAGTTCTATATGTCTACTGTCTCACAGATAAAACAATCTCTGATGGATTTGTATAGTCACATAGTGTACCTGAAAATACAGGATAAGAGATCTTGCTGTTATTACACTGTACCTACCATAAACTGTAAAATACCAAAAGTAAATCTGAACCTTTCTGGAGAACAGTAACGTTCATCCACCAGGTACTCTGGGTGGGTATCCTACCAAAAAAAGGACTTTGCCTGAGTGTAGAAGGTCACCAGAAGGAAACTAAAAGAAAGGTTAGTAAGAAATGAAACACCAAAAAGGAATTCATATTTTTGAACCAAAAGAATGTCTTTACAAATAGAACACCATCTGAAAGCATGATTATAACCTTCAAACAGAGCCTGACCTCAGGCTGACCTATCAGAGCTCAGTAGTATTTCACTGAAGCAGTAGGATGAGTCTCCAGCTAAGGAATCAAGTAGATTCCATGAATATGTATGTGCATCTCAACACCCCTCCCCACTATTACAGGGTACTACATTAGAATTACAGGAATGTTGTATATAGACAATGATGGCATTGGCTCCACAAAATGGATTTTCAGGTCTCCAGTATTTTTTCTCACACAACTTTGACAGTAATGTATAAATTATTAATGACATTGTTTGTTTAACATCAATTTGCATTTATACATTTAGGTAATGTTGTGTTCTAGCGTGTATTTGATAAAGTAATGACTGCCACATATACTGTTGTCTGCCAGCCTTATGCTTCTTTATTTGTGCTGCTAGTGTACGTTATTAATTGTTTTCAGCTTAGTTTTATGAGACTGTATGATTTTCATAAAATCATTTCCAAAGGTGATTGGATTCTCATGGTTTTGTTGTTGGTTTGGGGTTTGTTTTTTGTTTGTTTGTTTGTTTTTTAGTTAAAAAAAAATATTCTCTGTAAATAAAAACAGTCATTTTTGAACAGAAATATAAACTGCAGAATTTAGGTAAGAATGGACTTCTATTGCAAATAAATTTTGTATGCAGTGTACATACCCACTCCTGCCCAAAGCTATAGGATGAAATGCTAGGTTAAATATGACCTATTTAGCTCTGCCCTCCCCCCCCCCCAAAAAAAAAAAAAAAAAAAAAGAATATAACTTTCTTTGAAAAGAAAAGCTCCTTGAGGAAAAGATTATATGGCTTCCTCGACATTAAACCTTGAGTTGCTCTTTAATGTATTTTGCTCCCTGTAGAAGTTATCATCACTTTTTCAATATTTTGCCTAATCTATTTTCTTTCCACTTTCCTTGGGAAACTATATATGAATTATGTAAATCATTATCCATCTGTCAATATGGAAATAGTCATCAAGAGCACTTAGAAAAAATGTAAATCCACAAAAATATACAAAAAGCTGTATTGCAGAACTGTATAACCAAGCAAAACTTATTTTATTCTCCAGTTATGTTTACAGGATAATAAACCTCAGTCAGGAAAATTTAGAAGGATTGATTTCATTGTTCTTTATGCCCCCAAGAACTTTATAAGAAGAGATGCCATGTTATGAGGGATGGGCTGGAACTTTGCATTAGATGCTATTGCTGTTTAAGAAAAAAATGAAAAAATTGATATACTGGGAGCACAAAGAGATTATTTTCAGAAGTAGTAGCAATATTACTGAATACAATAAATAAGGCAGAAGACTAGCTGTCGAACACTCACTTATTCAGTCCCTGAAAAGCAATCTTAGGTTTGATATTGATTGTTCAAGGCCTTCAGCTTTTAAAAGAAATATTCTGTTACGGAACCTTGTAAACTCAGTAGTGTTATTTAGGGGGATAGCAATAACATTGTTACAAAATTAAGAATATTCTAAATAAACACATTATTTATGAAAAAATAATGATATTTTGTGATGAAGCTTTTTTTTTTTATTTTTTTTCCTAATGCAGGATTTATTTATAAGTAAACCACCATAAATGATCACCTTCAATACTACTACTAACACAACAATGTCTCAATGTCTGCAACAACCTTATATACATTTATATCCTAACTCTTATATAAGTAGAAAATGAGCATCAAGAGAAAACTAAATCCTCTATCAGATTATTTTACAAATTACAAAACAGAACAAATTACTTGTTCTCTTGAATTTTTGAACTGAAATATTATAGCAACTTCAGCATAGATCTAGAAGAAAAATGTCATATTTTCTTAACAAGTGCTGTGTCAAAAAAAAAAAAAAAAAAAAAAAAAAAAGATTTCCTCAATAAGGAACTGTAAATATGCTTTACATGCGCATACATTTATAGACAGAGAACTCATAATTTATGCTTTGGCCTTTAAAGCAGTAAATCAAAAATAGTTACCTAGTTTTCAATTAGTTTTTTCAAATAATTAGTGAGAAAAGATTCAGAAGAAAGTATTCTTAGTGGATTCACAAGGCTACCCACAAGTGGTAAGGCATGGTTTGGTATCTGGTTATTTTCACTATAGTAGTAAAATGCACTATGTTCAGACATTTCTTGTTCACAGTAGAGCATACTATTTTTCTAGCTATAGGACCATCATGTGGCTGAATCCAGTCAGATTTCTAGTAAAGTCAATAGCATGATTTACTTTAATTTCAACCATGAAAAATTGGCCAGAGTACATCTTCTCATTTTCTTTCTTGATATTAACCAGTAGAGCTGTAACCTGTGCTCAGTGTTAGTGTCTTTACATCTGACAGAAATGTATGACTGACATGTTATGTTATGTGAATAGTTAGAAATGTACTGATTTGTAAACAAGTCTCATTGCAAAAATTTTTATAGCATATTTTAATTCAATAGGCACCTACTGAATCTAGTATTCAGCATCAGTTTATATTACATGAAACTGTTTACAGAAATGTAAATTAATAAACTTCTATGAAATGATTACTGCATTTTCTCCTTTCTGTTTACAATAATAATAATGATAATAATAATATTTCATATTTATTTTTCACTCAAGTCTTAATGAATTAGTGATACCTAATGGGAAAGATAGAAAAAGGAGTCTTCACACTGTCTTCCAAAGGTCATCCGACAGTCTTTGGAGAGATCAGAAGAAAGAAATATACAGAACTGAAGACATTTCAGTTAAAAAAATAAAAATAAAAATACGTATTTAGGAAAGACTTTGTGTTTGAAACAGAAAGATGTTTCAAATACTTATTCCTGCAGCTATCATAGTCACACCTGTTTTCCCACTACCTTATCGTGCCCCTTCTGTTATAAACATGAAAGAAAATTATGCATTCACTTATCTTTTATTTCCAATGTTCAAACATTGTTATTAGAATTTTTTTGGTTTTATAGTACAACTTCAGCTCTTCAGTAGTTAAGAGTTTATCTGAACTTCCTTGGAATCTCTTGGCATATAGTACATCACTATAGCTACACCTTATCATATTAACCAAAGAGAAGCTATTTAAATAAGTCTAAGTTAATTCAGAACCATCCATGGATTTATGCTTAAGTATTCTCTAGATGTGGTGGGTAAGTTACATACTGGAAAGTTATCTTACGAAATCTTAAAAATAAAGTGAACGGTGAAGGAAAGTATGTAATTTAAAATGGGTGCATACATTAGTATTCTCCTTAATAATACTGCAGACCATCAAAACTAGAGACACAGTAATTTACTAAAGTTTAATTAGTAGACCAGTGGTTTACCAGTGATTTAAAAAAATTGGCCATCTGTACACACTTTGCATGGTATCCAGCCTACTTCCTTAAACACAATTTTCCTAATGAACAATCTTTAAACATTTGAAGTCTGATTTGGTTAAATACCTATAGGTCTGAGTACTTTAATTTACCACATACTTGAATTATATGAAATTGCCAAATTACTTCAAAAAATACCATATGTCTGACAGTGCAGGTTACATTTGATATAGATCTCATAAATACACAGATCTCTCCCCCATCAGTGCTAATACATTCAGATTCTTATAGCCCACTCTGATTCTATTCTATTTTCTTTTAGACTTCATATACTTTTCCAAAAAGGTAAGACAGCAGTGTTACCTCGTGGCTAGGGGATGGATCACCCTACATAATCTTACACGTAAAAGACCTCAGTTAGAAGACAAGTACCCTAACTGCTACCTAACACTGTATTATCTTTCATATAACAGCGTACATGATTTCATGAGTTTGGCAACAACTGTTTTCTTGTTTAAAATTTACACCATAAGCTATCCAAGAAACTATAATTTTTATTTGTTTGAAGAGTATATAGCATCTGTAGCACAAATCCTGCATCTCTAAGTACACAGAAAATAAATAATAATACCAGCAATGACAAGGTTTTCTGTTACTTCAATACTCCTATATTTGGTTTGGATACAAACCAAGATGTTCAAATAAAATATCAATATTTTATTGTGTCTCCAAAATCAAACCCAGTTTCAGTAGTAGTGTATGTAGTCCTCTTTTCCTCACATACATAGAATTGCTAATGTACTCTTTATGACAGCTAATAAAATTAACTCCATATTGCAGAAGCAGTAAGATACACACCTTTTCGTTACCTATCTGTTCAGTGAATTGAACTTATTTTCATTAAGACCTGTATAACTGTGTAACAAGTTCTGATAACTCAGAATCAGAGACAAAACTTCATCTGAAGAAGGACCACTACTTTCAGGAAGAGAGAAAGACATCAAAAAATGCATCATTTAATAAAAACAAACAAACACTGAGAAGAAATTCCAAATACTGAGCACAGCATGTTAAAAATATTTTCTGCTTATTTTCTCATGAAATATAAATGGCCTTGACAAAAATATGATCTAATCATGTAGGAGCAATGATTTAACATATTAGACATCTTTAACATCTAACATATTTCAAACTATTGTCGTGGTTCCGCTCGAGTGGGCAGCCGAGCTCCACCACAGCCGCTCTCTCACTCCCCCTCCTCAAAGACGAATGGGGAGAAAATATGTGAAAGGGGCTCAAGGATTGAGATAAGGATGAGAAAATCACGCAATAATTAGTGTAACGGGCAAACAGACTCAGCATAAGAAGACAGATAGTAAGATTTATTGCTCATTACTAACAAGCTAGAGAAGTGAGCAACAAAGGAAAGAAACCAAAAGCACCTTCCCCCCCATCCACCCTCTTCCACCTCCTCCCCCCGAGCGGCGCAGGGGAACGGGGGAATGGGGGTTATGGTCAGTCTACAGTGCTTCTTCTCTGCCGCTCCTTCTCGGTCACTCTCGTCCCCTGTGCTGTGGGGTCCCACCCACGGGATGCAGTCCTTGACGAACTGATCCGGCGTGGGCTTCCCACAGGCAACAGCTCTTCCAGAACTGCTCCAGATGTGGGTCCGTACCACGGGGTCCATCCCTCAGGAGAAAACTGCTCCAACCTGGCTCCCCTACGGGCAGCAGCTCCTGCCAGATCACCTGCTCCTGCGTGGTCTCCTCTCCACGGGCTACAGGTCTGGCCCGGAATCTGCTGCGGCAGGGGTCTTCAACAGGCGGCAGCCTCCATCAGTGCAGGGCCACCTGCTCCACCGTGGTCTCCTCCACAGGCTGCAGCGTGGAACCTTGCTCCACCGTGGTACTCCATGGGCTGCAGGGGGACATCCTGCTCCACCACGGTCCTCACCACAGGCCGCAGGGGACTTCTGCTCCGGCGCCTGGAGCACCTCTCCCCCTCCTTCTACACTGACCTTGGCACCTGCAAGGCTGTTTCTCACTCCCTTGACTCTCCCGGCTGCTGTGTGGCGCAGCGTTTTTTTCCTGTCTTAAATATGCTCTCACAGAGGCGCAAAACAACATCGCTTATTGGCTCAGATCTGGAAAACAATGGGGCCCTTCCCAAACATGGGGCGGCTTCTAGATCTTTCTCACAGAAACCACCCCTATGGCCCCCTGCTACCAAAACCTTGCCATGTAAACCCACTACAACTATACACCTCGCAGAGGGATTGGCCTTTGTATAAGGTTCACTTTCATTGATGACATAAAATCTTCCTACTTCCTAAATATCCTGAGTTGGAAGGGTTCCACAAGGATCATCAAGTCTAATTCCTAGCTCTGCACAGGACCACACAAAAATCAGACCATATGTCTAAGGGCATAGTTCAAGCTTCTTGAACTTTGTCAGGCTCAGTGCTGTGACGACTGCCTGGAGGAGCCTGTACCAGTGCCTGACCACCCTCTTAGTGAAGAGCCTTTTCCTAACACCCAGCCTGAACTCAGGTCCTGTTGCTGGTCACCAGAGAGAATATTTGATTAACTGACTTTCTATATGTCATTTGAGTCTCACAAAATAAAATAGAAAAATAAACATAGTTTGAAAAGCTTTGAACCAAAAATATATTTATGAAGTTAATGTGATATGTATATATCCTTTTTTGTAGGTAATCCATTGCAACATTGCCTAGAACTAATCAAACATACTATATTCATTATCTCAGAACCATGAGGTACTTGGTTGCTATACCTAAACAGCATGAATTATGTGAAAATATTCAATGCATCAGAGGGGACATCTTACTGTCAGAATAACCTAATACCATATTGCATAAAAGAGAAAGATGTCTGCAAGAGCATAGCCCAGCTGATTTATCTCCAGAGCTGTAAAAGATGTTTCACAGAGTCAGAGTCACTCCATGCAAAAAGCAATAACAACGTTCCTTCCTTTCCTTCTGACAAATAGTTCTCTGCAGTGTCATAATTTTAAATGGATCACCAGAACTAATGCTTTATTGTCCTTTAAAATTCATCTCTCGAAAGAAACATAACTTAGGAGACAATGAGATTTTTTTTTTTTTTGCATATCTAAACAATTCTTTAATTTTTTTTTGAAGTTAGATTCCTAAATGTATAAATGAGTAAAATATGTAATTTAGAGAAAAACCTTGAAATAGTGTACCAAAATAAAACACTGAATCCTCTACAAAATATATTTTTTTATTCACTGAATTTAGAAGATTGTCAGATAAGTAACGAGCAGTAAGACAAGAAACATGAACAATATTTGAGAGTCAGACAAAGCCAGAAGTCAGTGATGTCAGGCATTAGAGAGACCAGCAGAGTTACAGGATTAAAGGGCAAATAAATTTCTGAAGAGGTAATGAAATCAAACAATTTCATCAGAAGAAACAAACAAACAAACAAACAAACAAACTCTTCCCTTCATACTTGCTAATCCTGGAGAGGATTCCAGGACAAGATACTTGGGACAGTGTTCTGTATTCATAGAACACATCAGTTCCAGACTATCTACTCCAAGTGTCTTATACACACAAAATATATTTATATTATTAAAGACTTGTATTTCATGCAGGATTTATCAGTTTCCATTTCTTATTATAAAACAGTTTTTTTTTTGTTTTTTTTTTTTTTTTCTGATGGACCAAATTTCTTTGAGTTTGTTATTCCAAATCAGTTTACAATGGGATAAAGAAGCACCAATACTAGCACTAGAAAGGGAGAAGGCACTTGCTGCCAGAGTTGGAAGTGCGCAGTTGAGGGAAAGTAGGAAACTGTTGAGACTGATCCAACTTGTGCTGAAGTCATTTGAACTAAGCTAGTCTAAATGATGAGCTTGTTCAGGAAGGATGTCTGTGGATCATCGAGTCCAGCACCTCTGTTGAGGGGTCAGAGTTACCTAGAACAGGGTGCTGTATTGGGTTTATGTGGCAAGGTTTTTATAGCAGAGGTGAAACGAGTCCAAGATGTGCCCCATGTTAGGTAACAGCCAGTTCCAGATGGTTCCAGAAGGGACCCATTACTGGCCAGAGCTGGTTGTGCCTGTGTGAGAGCAGATTTAAGAAAGGGAAAAAACAGCTGCACAACAGCAGCTGGGAAAGAGTTAGCAAATGTGAGAGAAACAGCTCTGCAGGCACCAAGGTCAGTGAAGAAGGAAGGGGAGGAGGTGCACCTGATGATGCAGCAGAAGTCCCTGTGCATCCCATGGAGAGGCCCCTGGTGGAACAGGATGTCCCCCCACATACACATTGGAGCAAATATTCACACTGTAGCCCATGGAGGACCAACCACAGCAAATGGGTATGTCTTGAAAAATCATAGCACCATAGAATCACTAAGGTTGGAAGAGACCTTCAAGATCATCTGGTTCAACCATGATCCTACTGCCAATGTCACCCATTAAACCATGTCTCTAAGCACCACGTCCAACCTTTCTTTAAACACCCACAGGGACAGTGACTCCACTACCTCCCTGGGCAGCCCATTCCAATGGGCTACTGACTACTCTTTTGAAAATAAATGTCTTCTAATTTCCAACATGAACCTCTCCTGGCACAACTTGAAGCCATTCCCTCTTGCCCTGTCACAAGTTATGTGCAAGAAGAGGCTGACCCCCAGCTCCCCACAACTTCCTTTTAGGTAGTTGTGCCCACATAGGAGCAGGTGCCTGGAAGGAACTGCAGACCATGTGAAGGACCTACACTGGAGTGGGAGAAGAGGATGAGGAGGAAGTAGCAGTACAGAAGCATCATGGACTGCCTGCAACACCTGTTCCCCATTTTCTCTGTGCCTCTTGGAAGGGAGAAGGTAGGAGAAGAGAAGTGGGGGAAAGGTGTTTATTATTTTCCTTTAAGTCACACTATCTGATGCTATAAATTGGCAGTAAATTAGATTAATCCTCCCCAAACAGAATCTGTTTTGCCCATTATGGTAATCAGTGAATGATCTTCCTGCCTGTATCTCAGCCCAGAAGCTGCTCCATCATATTTGCTCCCTTTGTCTTGCTGAGGAGGGGGAGTAAGAGAGTGGTTTATTGGCAACCCACAATAGCTGCTCAGGGCTGTGTCCAGATGGATTTTGAGTGTCTTCACAGATGGAGTCTCTCAGTAATCTGGTCCAGGGTTTGATCACCCACAATGTAAACAAGTATTTATTACATTCATATAGAATCTACTGTGTTTCAATTTGTGCCATTTCCTCTTGTTCTGTCACTGACCACCACCGAAAAGTGCTTGGCATCAGGTATTATACATGTGTATATGACTACCCCTGTGACTTCTCCCCTCAAGCCTAAATAGCCCCACTTCTCTTAGATTCTTCTCGTATGATAGATGCTCCAGTCCCTTAATTATCTCCACAGCCCTTGACAGCACTCACTACAGTATGTTCATGTCTCCCTTGCACAGAAGACCAGAGCCAGACCCAGCAGTCCAGATATGATCTCACCAGTACTGAGTATAAGGGAAAGATCACTTCCCGTGACCTGCTGGCAGTGCTCTTCCTGATGTTCTTCCTACCCCATAGACTGCTGGCCTTCTTTGCTAAGGTGTATTGCTGGCTCATGGTCAATTTGATGCCAACCAGAACTAGCATGACCTTCTTCCAAGAGTTTCTTCCTAGCCTGTCATCTTCTACTATTTCAAGGGAGAACCTTGTTTCATGGGCCTGAAGTTGGTGTAGGCTAGTCTGATAAGTAAAGACCGAGGCAAAGAAGGCGTTAATTACCTGTTGTGGTTTAAACTTGCTAGGCAGCTAAGCACCACACAAGCACTGACTCACTCTTCCCACAGTGAGATGAGGGAGAGAGTCAGAGAGGTAAAAATGTGAGAACTCATGGGGTGGGGACAGGTTTCTAGGTAAAGCAAATATTGTGCATGCAAGCAAAACAAAACAATGAATCAATTTCTTGGATTTCCAGGAAAGCAGGCTTGTTACATGTAATGGTTTCCTGGGAAGACAAATGCCATCATTCCAAACAATCCCCAGTCCTCCTTTACTGCTGAACATGACATTGTATGGTACAGGATATCCCTTTGGTTGGTTGGGGTCAGCTTGCCTGGCTGTGTCCCCTCCCAGCTTGTACATCCACAGCCTAAATGCTGGCAGGGCAGTGTGAGGAACGGAAAAGTGCTTGGCTCTGTGCAAGCACTGCTTAGCAACAACTAAAACATCAATGTGTTATCATCATTATTTTCATCATAAATCCAAAACACACAAGACTTTATGAAGAGAAATAACACTATCCTAGCTGAAACCAGGATGATACCTCAACTTTTCTCTGTCCTTTTAAACAATATCCCCTTTCCTATTTGGCAGTAAGCCTATATTTGCCCTCTTTTTGCTGTTTGTCTACTTCTGTGATCCTTTCTTGTTACTCTTCATGTCCCCTTCCAGCTTTAACTGCAGGTGGGCCTTGCTTTACTAATCCTATTTCTGCACAATTAGACAGCATCTTTCCATTAAATCTGGCTTACCTGCTTGTGCTTCCTCCTCTTGTACACTTCCTTTTTATGTTTGAGTTTAGTCAGAAGCTCCTTGTTTACCCATGCAGGCCTCCTGCAACTTTTGTTTGATTTCCTTCTCATTGAAATGGACCTACCTTGAGCTCTCCAAGGTCTCTAATACTGTCTTTGAATATAAACCTGTTGTCTTGGACCCCTGCTTCTCTTCAGGATAGTTTCCAATGGGATTCTACCAGGCAAATCACTGAAGAGGCTCAAATCTGTTCTTCTGAAGTCCAGGTTTGTGATCCTGATTTCAGCCCTGCTGCTTACATGCAATATTCTGAACACCTGCCATGGTCATTTCAGCCAAGGCTTTCACAACCCCCAGACAGTTCTTCCAGTAAGTAGGAGGTCCAATAGAGTCTATCTCCTTGTTGTCTCCCTTTACCAGACTATGTTAGGAATCACTCCTAGAACTTCCTGTGTTGCTTATGCCCCAGTGTGTTCTTGTTGTGGAGGGCAACACTGATAAGCATCTTTGGCCGATACTGCAGCTTTAACGTCAACTATGAATACAGTTTTAGGCCTGAGTCAGTACCTTTCCATGGGTGAAAAGAAGGGCAGCTGCTTTGGCTTGATGATTCTGGTAAAATCCTCATGTTGAAAACATATGCAAGAACAGTGGAACAGGACTGTGATGTTACAGAGTGTATCACACATTCTTGTAACTTTTTACATGCTAATGATCATTACTATATATAGTATATATGATTTAAAAAAAAAAAAAAAAGTTTTTTAAATTCAGTATTCTGCCAGAAGTGCAGAAAACACTAATAAATATTTTACTGCCTGACTCATGCTGCCTGGAACAAATTTTAATGAATCACATTTTAATGCTGTAATCCAAGCATTAAACTGTCAAAGTTATGATTAATAGAGTTGCATTCTAATAAATGAAAAATAGCTGTATAAGAGAAGAGGATTTTTTTCATCATTACTATGACAGCGGTGTGATAAGGGTACTGCATCATCAGATGTTTAGTTATAGAACAAATTCTATAGAAATATAGAGAAAATACATTTTATGGAAATAGAGCTGAATAACATACTTTTGAAAAGTAATAGCCATAGCAATGATGACCTTAAAAGTATTGTTACTCCAATAAAAAGGAGCAGGACCAAAATTCAGCTTTACTGATATAGAAGAGCTACTCGTTGACCAAAATATCAAATTTTAGGGTCTAACTGAACTATGTGGTAGTTACTTTAAGAAAAATTTAAAAATATAATATATTTAAAGGTTTTATTTTTTGTTTCAGCATGAAAAAACAGTTTTTCCTGATCATTTTGACATTTTTTTCATTCAACCAATGAACCAAAAAAAAAAAAATCAATTGCACAGCCTTGTTTTGATTATTCTTTTTATACTTGACTGATCTCAGAGACACTAAACAGCATAATGGTCCCAAGAGTAATCTACTAACAAACTCAAATAAAAGTTCTCAAACTAAATACATTAACATGTAGAGAGAGAACTTTTTCTGATGCCTTCTCAAGGCAGTTTTATATGGATATGTGACAGAACACCACATCATCTGTAAGATATTTTTCTTTTCATCACTAGTAGACACTTCAAAAAGGTCAAATACAAGTCAAACTATATTCCATCTCCCTGTTAAAGAAATAATGGATTATATTTCCAGACCATTAATCAAGTATCTACAAAATTTATTTGTATTACTGAAGAATAATGGAGGCATAGAAGTGAGATTTGAAGTATTTTACATGTATCATACAAATCAAAAAGATTTTTCTCAGGTTGTAAATCTGACTTCAAAATTGTTCAAGATATACTTGAGGATAAGTTAGCTCTTAAGTGAGTAGAAATTCATCTCTGATGCACCCTGGTTGGTGCTGTGATGCACTCTGGTTGGTGCTGTGATGCGCCTATGTTGGTGCTCTGGTATGAATCAGCTTGAAAGAGGTTGACACAGAAAATATATACACACACAGACACATTAAATTCTAATTTACTTAGTAGTAAATTACATAAATAATTTAACCTTAATTTACCTAGTAGTTAAATATAACATTTCTCTTTTCAGTAATGATTGCGGTATTAAAATGTGGAGACTGGTGAAAGAAAAAGGCTTTTCCTCTAGAGAAAGCGAGGGAGATCATGTTAAAAATAAGTAGGAGCATTGTTTTGCAATCATTAGTGAAATAAAATATGCGAAATAATTATTTAAATAAACATTTTTGTGTGTGTGTGTTAAAGTAGTTCATTTAAAACACATATTTCTACTTTGCCAAAAACACTGAGATCTGAACTAGACTTCCTGAGCTAAAGTACCTATGACAAAAGAAATACTGGCACATTTTATGAGCCAGTATTATATAAGCACATTAAATATTTGTAGAGTATACTTTATTTTTTAAAGAACCTTGAAGAATATCACAAACACTTCTTGTTAAGTTTAACAGACTGTGCAGACATTTGTCTCAATAACAAGGAGTAAATGCTTTGGCCTCAGCAGAAGATAACAATTAAATAATAATTTAAGATATCTTTTTGCTCCTCTTAGAGCACACTGTTAAATAAAACCATTGTAATTTTCTCCATATTAATAAACAGAAGACACAAAATCAGTGTAAAAAGACACTGAAAATGAAATGAATGCAAACAGCTACTCCACCAGTGAAGTAGGTCAAAGGCAGAACCATTTTTGTCTCTAGCTAAGCTCTTCAATCATGTTGCCCACTTATCATTAGCATATCACTTCCTAATGTCTCGGGGTCCTGCCTCTATTTCTATGTACTTGACCTCTCTATAAGAACTCTCTGAAGGAAGTCATACAGTAAAATTTTTCTTAGGTATTTAGCTTTAATTTTAACTGTTTAATTTTAAGCATATGACAATGTTACGACAATGTTACAGCAGTACAAGCAACATATTCATAGCTGAGGCAGACCAGTAAATAAGATTCTTTTCTGTTTTGTTCTAAAAAAGAAAACAGGAACAACAGGAAAAATAAAATAAAAATCCTAAAGGAACATTTACTGACCAGCCTGTAATTTCCTGACAAAGTCATAAGCATTTCAAATCACTCGAATATTTAAATATACATATACAAATACATATACAAGGCTGCCATTGGCTTTTACAATCCCTGAACAGTCCTTCCTGTAAGCAAGAAGTCCAGTAGTGCCTATTTCCTTGTTGGTTCCTTGAGCAGCCTAAAATGCATACAATGCGTACAAACACATGCACACATGCACAAACATATACTTATCAACAGTACAATATGAGTAGCAAATTCTCCAAAGATATGCCATTTGGTAATTTGAAAGAAAGAAAAAAATATATAAAGATTTTCACATGTGGCGCTGGTGGAATATCCTGCTTATATCCCTCCCTAGGCTTATATTAATTTCTCTATATTAAAAGAAATACATACATTTCTGGACACAGAGTTTGTTGTCAAAAAGAGATTCAGGGATTTAAAATATTTCTAAACCCATGCTTAAATCTTCAACAAAGACATTTATCAAGTCATTGTGTTATGCCTGATTTTTCCCAATGGATATTTTTAACAAAATTAAAATTAAAAACTAGTCAATGAAGAAAAATAATTATGCATTTTGTCATAATTAAAATATACTGCTGTCCTGGTTTCAGTTAGGGTAGAGTTAATTTTCCTCTTAGTAGCTGGTATACATGTAGTGCTCTGTTTGTTTTGGATTTAGGATGAGAAAAATGATGATAACGCACTGATGTTTTAATTGTTGCAGAGCAGTGCTTACACTAAGACAAAAACTTTTCAGCTTCTCACACCACACTGACAGTGAGGAGGCTGGGGGTGCACAAGAAGCTGGAAGGGGACAGAACTGCTGACCTAAACTGGCCAAAGGGATATTCCATACCAAATGATGTCATGCTGAGCCTTAATAAGGGGTGTCTGTCTGGGACTGGGGGGGACTGCTGCTCAGGAATAGGCTGGACATTGGTCAGCAGGTGGTGAGCAATTGCATTGGGTATCACTTGTTTTGTACATATTATTATTAGTAGTAGTAATTATTATTAATTAGTATTATTAATAATTATTAGTATATGTTATTAGTATACATTAGTAATATTAATAATTATTAATGATAAATAATAATATTGGCATTAATGATCATAATTAGTAGTATCAATAATTATTAATTGGTATTAAATATTTTATATATATATATATATATATATATATATATATATATATATATATATTATTTCTTTTATGTCTTGATAAACTCTTTATCTCAACCCAGAAGCTTTTACTTTTTTCCAATTCTTTTCCCCATCCCACTGGGGAGGGAAGAGTGAGTGAATGGCTGTGTCGTTCTTAGCTGCTGGCCAGCTTAAACCACAACTATTTAGTTAAAAACAGTGTTTTCTCTCAGTTTATGTCTTCTCCTTGTAATCTACATTTTCCAAATTTATTAAGTGGTAGATTAATTGCTCATAATCTTTTCTGCATATGTGGCCAAAGGGATGAAAAATCAAGAAGTTGAAGCATTAGATTTTAAAATATGAGTACTGAAAATAATTTGTGTTTAAAAGTAATGCATTTTAACACAAGGACCTTCCTGCACTTAGCAATATCTTACCTTGACATGCAAGGTAACAAGTCCTTGCATGGAGTGTCTGTAATAGATTTTTTAGCACTTATTAAAGAAACTAAGCATTATAAAATGCAGCATGGTTATCCTGAACACCTTTTGGAGTGGTGGTCAGCATTGAGACCAGCCTGATAGCTTGTTACATGAACTCTACATATTTCAATGAAAATGAGTAAGGCAAAAGTTATTTGGCTCGCCTAATTTCATTGTTTGTATCATACACTTATAAGCTATAGACTAAGAGAAGGAATACACACCAGGAATCAATTGGGCTGACTGGAGTAAGTAAGTATATTATGAAATTTATGAACATGTATGACAATGCTGTTGTATGTTAACATGTATTATGTATATGACAGCTAATGGCTTTGTTTGGAGCATTTTGTATCTCTAGTACCTAGAGATACAATTAGACTGCTGTATAATATAGAATTATTTTTCACTTTATTCTTGAGGAAATGGTAAATATAACACATTACTATTTATTAAAGCCAATGGAATTATCTAGAATAAAAAACAAAGTATTGCAGTTTTACAATGGTTGACTGTTTTGATAAAAAAAAATCTTTCAGATCAGAAAATACTACAAAGTAAATACTAATAGAATTACTACATGGATGACAAATAAGCAATATAAACAACAGTTACTGTTAAACATCCATAATATTTATTAACACTGTTGCATGGTATTATGGAATAAAGAAAGAGATGGTTATTTTTCAGCTTTTTTCAGGAAGAGTAACATTTATTTATTTATTTATTTTTTATATCAACAAAGGACCTTTGAATCTAAATATCATGCAATTTAATTGAAAATCAAAGTGCAAGATTTATTTTTATTTTTATTTCTCAAGCAATACATTTCCATCTCATTAACAATATAGTTCTGAATTATTCTTAGATCATTCTTTTCATTTACCAAAAAAAGACATAAAGGTTCTATCTAAAAAACTCCTTCTTTCAACCAGTACAGTAATTTAATGTTGCAAAGAGATAGATGCAAAAAAGACAAATAATTAGAGCTAATGATATTGAAACCTAACCGCATGTGGCATGTTTACTTCAAAGAAATTGTGTGCCATCCCAGTAAGGAGGGAGAGAAAAAGTCTGCCAAGCCAAGTTTCTTTTGGGTGATAGAATCTAGAAAAAAAGTTTCTGTTACTTAAGCAAATTAGACAATAGTCAAATCAGGTTATAAAGCTGTCTCTCAGTAAGAGATACATGTCATTATAGGGTCATAACCATACTCACATTAATAAAAGACTTTTTGCTTGTTCATAAGTTCAAAGATGGCTATGAAAAGTTTATGTTTTGGAAAGCACCTTGAACTATATTTCTTTTAAAAGTACTTTGAGACAGAAATGTTGAACTTCAAATGTGTTGTGTTTTTTGTTGGTGGTGGTGGTTTTTTGTTTGTTTCTTTGTTTTTGTGTGTTTGTGTTGTGTTGTTGCTTTTTTTTCCTACTATTGAATTTCGTAAGTTTTTTAAACTTCTGAAAAAGAAGAATATCTAGAAAACATATTGGAGGAAAGAATTCTACCTTATAGAGACAACATATTAAGACTGTAATTAATAACAGCATCAGAAAAAAGGGAAAGACCAAGACTATGAAACATAGTATTTTTCTCTCAGAGTTTGAATTAGTCTCTCTAAGAAGCACCTGACAGTGCTGCTCCCTCTTCCATCCCAGGGGGGTTGATGATCCCTCCCAGCTACACCTCCTTTGGAAGCAGGAAGAAGTCACAAACCAGAGCATATCTCTTTCACTTCTCAGCAGACCAAGAAGTGCAAGAAGATGAACAGGGTCATAAAACATGTGGGGAGATGAGGTCTACTTGTAAAAGGGGCTTGAAGTAGAAAATGCTGTCAAAAGAGACCAAGCATTTTGGAGTAAGGCTTAACACAAAATTACAGGTCAGCTTCAGAGTGAACACCATGTAAAGAGGAGTGAACAGAGAATAAAAACATGAGAGACAATGTACACATCTCAGAAGCCTCTCAAGTCCATGTTTATCTCTCCCTTCTATAAATGAGTTTTCCTGGGCCAAGCTATAAAGTCAATGAAAATCACTTAGACACTTCTTTCCCTTCCACTAAACTTGCTTCAGACAAGCCTTTACCTGTTTCTAACAAAACTGACTTCTTATCTAATTTAACCAAATTTAAATTCCTCATGAAAACACACCTTGTTTCCATTATCATATCCCCTCATAGGTGGTCAAAGCCCAGAACTAATTTCAGAGGAGCACAGTATCATACCTAGAAGTGCCCATGATCTGATGTGTGATATTTGACAAGCATTATGGGTGTTAGTGCCATACATCTCTTTAGAATATATGTGCTTTGGGGCATAGACTGTTTTCTGTTGCTAAGATCAAAAAAGAGAAGCAGAACTGAGAAATGGCTTATATTTACATAAGCTTTTTTTTATTATTGTTGTGTTCTATCTGCTTCTGTTCATATCTCTACAGTATCATACTCTGTCTGATACTATATACTTCCACTTCATGACAATCATAAAAAAGAAAAAGAAGAAAAAAAAAAAAAGAAAAAAAAAAAAAAAAGAAAAAAAAATTAATTACAATAAGTTTAACTTGAAGGGAACAGAAGCCGAAGATACAAAGTTGAAACTCTCATCCCTAATAGGATGTTTCTCAAAAATACAGAAACAATGCCTGAAGAAAGAAAAAAAATAAAATACAGTGGACATAAATTAAATAGATAATTTGGCTTTACAAGCGTTTCCTGGAAAACAGACCATTTTCTATAAGTTTTGTTAAATAACTTTCATTGTCTGCTGCATGTTCGTTTTCACTGGGCCTTGGAAATCTTGTATATAGCATGAGAAAAATAGGTTAAAACATTTTGATTACCATTGTGTAGCCTTTGCTGTTTTCTACATAGTCTTAGATCAACAGTTCAGTTGAAGTCAGTTCTAACATGTCCATGACATTACTAACAGTCTGAAATTATTACAAAACGTTGCATCAAAGATTTTGACATGATGAATTTATGCTTGTATTTCCTCAAATACCAAGTATACTTTATAAATGAACAATTTTTTCTTCCTGATTTTGTCTTAGTCATCTAATTATACTACACGATTTAGTGGTCAAACTTCATATTTTACTAATCAACCAGTACACATATGTGAGTTGCTTATTTTAATAACTGAGAACTTAGATTTTCACATTATGTAGCTTTACAAAGTATTCAATTGGATCAGTGAATTGTATAACTCAATCAGAAAAAAAAAGAAAAAGTTCTGAGAACTTTTTCATCTTTAAGTATTATTTAAATACAAAATGCTGTAATTTTTGACAGTTTGTCTCCCTTGACTGCTGCAAAAATTATCCCTGCACATTCTACTGCAATTAAAATTTTTATTTTCTATCTTCCTGTCAGGGTAAAACAGCCAATATTGTGCTGCCAAGCTAATTATGCCCATGAAAGCTGGCTTAAAAGCAGCTCAGAAAAGGTTTTCTATCTTTTTTCCTTTTTTTCTTTTTTTTTTTTTATTATTATTTTTTATTTTTAGTGTATGTATTTGTGTGTGTGTGTGATTGTAATCTTACCAACCTGAGGTTAAATCTCTCAATTAACATACCCTAACTAAAGAAATATAAGAAATTGTGGCAGCATCTGATACCTGTAAAGGAAGAGAGTAAGAACATCTTCTGCAAAAGTTCCCTGAAATGGGAGCTAGGTTTAGGTTTTCCTATGCAGACGTTGAGAAACTGAATTTTCTTTCAGCATTTGCATACAGGAAACACTTAGAGGATGATGAAATGAGAAAGACAGCTCCTCATGGTCAACTCCATAGTGGGGAATTTATTGGGGAACCATTAAACTTATTAGACAGAAGGAACTGAAGTTTTAAAAAGGCCAACATTGTGAAACTGCCTGATGGTTTCTCCTCTGAGGGAAAAGGATTTTGAGCATCGGTAGGAAACCTTTACCATCCTACAAAAGCTGTAAGTAGATACAAAAGTACAGGCCAAACAGAAAGCTGAGGAGAAAAATAATCTCTTTCCAATAAAGGATCTGTAGCACTTTCAATAGCGAAAAGCAATATGGGACTCTAGGAATAGAGGGTGGAGTGGCTATTTGGTAAAGATAATACGATTACAGCCTGAAAGTTTAGCAAAATACAGGGCCTGGGTAGGTTTCTGCCAGACAATAGGTGATAAATCTTTGAGGGCTTTGTACACACACAAAAATATATTTTTTTCTGAGTAAATTACTTTAGACAATGACGTTTTATCTTTTAATTTTTTTGATCATGTGCAGAAAGAAATTTTAAGTAAAACTTTGCAGCTGTATCTCTGCTGTACAAAACTAATCATGGTGAGTAATATGGAAATTACATTTTGTAACTCTGCATTTTAGTTCATAGTCCTTGAATTATACATTTGGAATCCTGTGTTTGTACAAAATGTTCTAAACTGTTGATTTATTATGCTTTGGGAAATATATGGAAATGACTACACTTTATTTCTACTACTTCTGGGCTGCTACTCTGTATTTGTTATTTCTGAACAGTAAACAACCATCAAACTTTTACTTATCCACCCCTGTCAACACACATATTTGCATATCCACCTCAACAGAGTTGCACAGGGATTTTTTGACAGTATTTCTGTGTTTTCATACCAACTTGGTCTCAATCCAAAAATACATTACCAGTGTCCATTAGGCAAGAAACATTCCTGTTTGCTTTCTTATTCAGTACGCTAAAACTTATTTAATTCCTCATAACACTGAAACAAATGTTGAGCAAGCTACTTAAAACTCTACATGAATAAAATATTGGAATCAGGCCCTAAGGGAAAGCTAATGTTTAATGTTTAGATGCATAATATTGATACATTTCCTTACACAGAGCATTCAAAATAATAGATTTCATGTTGAGAGTTTCTAAAGTGGTACTTCAGTTGGATTAAAGCAAAAATTGGTATCTTTTATGACCCCTACAATTTCTTGAGGGATTAAATCCTATCTTTGAGATAAGTGTTAAACTGTGCTCATAATAATGAGCAATAGTGCAAGTGTGAAGGAAGTTAATAAAGAGTTTTTGTCATTGTTGTTGTTTTTTATAATCAAATAATAATTTTCATTTTAATATATAAACATTTTAATTAATTATTTCTAAATTTGCAGTTTGTTGGCAAGAGTTACCATAGCACTAGGCATGGAAATTTAAAATGGAAATTAAAGAAATAAAGTATGCTTGAAATTCTGCTATTGGGTTTTGTGCGGAGGAAAAGATTCTTTCACACAGAATCACACACAGAATCACACAGAATCACACAGAATTTCTAGGTTGGAAGAGACCTCAAGATCACCGAGTCCAACCTCTGACCTAACGCTAACAGTCCCCACTAAACCATATCCCTAAGCTCTACATCTAAACGTCTTTTAAAGACTTCCAGGGATGGTGACTCCACCACCTCCCTGGGCAGCCTGTTCCAGTACCTAACAACCCTTTCAGTAAAGAAGTTCTTCCTAACATCTAACCTAAAACTCCCCTGGCGCAACTTAAGCCCATTCCCCCTTTACTTTAAAAAAACTAAGAACTACACCATAGTTATAAAATTATACAATAATGAGGTGATATTGATTATTATGTACCTGATCATGATCATTCTGCAGGAACAGGAAATAAGCTCTTCTTCAGCATAGTTCTTCCATTAACATGGACTAATGAATCTAAATGTGGCTCATGTCTTTACATGTCTTTACATGTCTTTGACTTTAAATCTTTTGGTACGAAGTCATCATTCTTCTTCCCTTTTTTTTTTTTTTTTTTGCTCTATTTTAAGATTTAGAAGAGGCCAATATTTTCTCATATAAAGACTGATTTCATTAGGAATCACTTTTGTATATGCAAACCTATTCTGTCCTAGCATTTTTGCTAGCCAAAGTTAAAGGAAAAAAAATACTGAGTGCAGAATGGGAAAGAGAATCTTAAGAATACACCAGAATCTGTAAAATACTTTCTAAAAAATCTTTTAGATTCTCTACAAACATGTCTCTGGTTAAAAAGTCAAAACATTTTGTTGAAATATTGACAGAATTTATTTATTGTCATGTTACACAACTAGTGTTGTCACTGTTACAGAGTGTTGATTCAGAAACAATTGCGTAATCACACTATGCAATAAGAAAGCATTTGCATTACATTATTTTACACAAAAACCACATGTTGATCCATGAAGATAAAAGCAAGAAGACTGAAATAATGCTGAAGGACAGAAGGTATGTCCATTCATTATCTTTTTTTTTTACTTTTTTTTCTCCTGTGGATTATACTTCTAATAAGTTTCAATAAAATAAACATAAAGGTAGATTAATATGTTCAACTATCTGAAATATGAAAATAACATGAAAATAATATGATGATAGTGGTCCTATACATGTATAGTTTTAGATATTTGTTTTGTATTGTAAAAACAAAAATCCTGAAAACAGTAAGAATTCCTCCTTTAATTAAAAATTGAAAGAATATTTTTATTTTTTACGTCATGCAACTGTGTTAACTCAATATGGAATAATTGCCTAAGGTGACTTGGAAATCAAACTGATATTCACATTTTAAAGAAAAGGTACAACACTGAAGAAGCTTCCAGGGTGGACTATAACTGCACGACATAGAAGCTCCCTAGGCCTCCAACCTTAGATGTTAACACACTGGGAGAATTTGGTGTGCTGACTCTAAGAGAAACAATATGGAGTATGGAACAGAGTGAATACACCACAGCTAAGCTCTGTGATAAGAACTTAATTGTTTTTGTGCACACCAAAACCAATAAGCTACACATTTACTACCCTGAGCCAATGACCTGTCATTTTTTTGACAAAATACTGTACCTTGATGAACTTTGCTCATTATAATACCAAAACGCAACTCCACCACAAAAGCTACCCACCTCCAAGGTGCAATTACCCCTCACTGATCATGCACTCTGAATTTCTCTGAGCCCATACCTTTAAACAAAAGCAAGAAAATTTTGCACCAATTGTAACCATGATATGCATGACTGGAGTTACTCAAGCTCCATCTAAAAGGTAGAAAATAATATATATTGGCTTAAGAGTGAGAGTATGTTAGAGAAGATACCATCATGAAGGATGCCTTCTGACTTTTGGAATCAGTTTCAGTTTTGGGATCAGAGGCTGAGCCTCTCTTCCCCCCTACCCTCCCCCCCTCATTCCAGTCCAGTGGGATGCCTTTCAGTAACATTTGAACATTTGGTTATACCAAGTGCCTCCCCGGGAAACTTAGAAATCTCTATAGAGTGGCTTTATACTTTTTAAGGTGTTTATAGACAGGCTGTGTTACTTATACTTTTGGAATTTGCATGTGCTTTGCAGACAGTGAATTTATCACTGGCAATCCAAAGAACCTGTGTACCTATTGCTTTAATAAATTGCACTTCTCATTAAATTTAGCTGTGATAGCTCTCACTGAACGTGTCCAAACTCCTTAAATGTGACCATGGTGGTTCATGGAATGTGACTAGATTGAAGGTGTATTACATTATTTATGAATCTGTAATGATAGCTCAGTACCCTAAATGCAACCAGACTTATAACAGCTAATTTGGTATCACTCTCAATTACTTTAACACTTAATGCAACTGAAAAATTGGCATAGTCGACAGGATTGTCGTGGATAAACTGCTGCAAAAATATGTGATTTTCAAACAGTGAATTTATCACTGACAATCCAAAAGAACCTGTGTACCTGTTGCTTTAACTTATAACACAACACTCAAAATTACAAAAGTCAGTGGATCATCTTCTAAGAATTTTATTATGATTATTTGCTTTCTTACATTTTCATTCAAATAGGAATGATTTTGCTATAACAGTAACAGGCATAAATGAAAACACAAAGAGCAATATGATAATCCCAAATAAGAGACAATTTTAAACTATCTCTGTATAAACAAGATATATTTCCTATTTACTTTTCATTTATCTGGAAAAAAAAAAAAAAAAGTGAAGGACTGCTATTAAAGATTGTTCCAAAATGTGATATTATCTCTGTCTCAGCAGGAATTACAAAAATCAAAGAAAAACTCACATATTTTGACATAAAAAAGATACTAATTGAAAAGTGTCACACTGTTTCATCTATTTTGACTGCACATAATATATTAATTCACATTTGTTTGTAGATGAAAATAATCAGCAATTATATAAACTCTTCCAAGACATATTGTTCAAATGATATATAATTGGCTCTTAAGTAACCCTTTCTTTTCCATATTTTCAACTTGATCTGAACCAGTCAGTAAGGTTCTTTAAAACTGTTTAATGTAGATAAAGGGGACACAAGATTTACAAAGCATCTCAAAAAGGAAAAAGGCTTTTTTTTCATATTATGGATGCGTTTACAGTGAAGACCTATTGCAGATGTTGCACAGCACAAGGAACTATCCCTTTAATCCCTTGTAAAACTGAATCTATAATAGGAAAATATATATACATATAAAGTTGTTGATTTTAATACCGTTAAAATTATTGTTGACCATTACAATAGGTATAAATTGAAAAAGCACATTTACAAAGAAAGTGCAAGGGAAGCAAGCCTAACTTGTCACAGTTTCTCCCAGCTTCTAGGGAAAACAGGACATCTTCCTGTCGCTATATGGAATATTATTGCTTTGCTCCACATTTAACTCCTTTTCCTGTCTTTCTTCAACATCCTTTCTTCAAGAATAACATCTCTTCACACCTTAAATAAGTATCCCAATGTTATCAACAAAACTGCTGTATTAAGGAGGAATATCAGTAAGATTTTATGGACAATCAGAGCCAGGTCATCTGCTTTGATGGGTGATATGTTAAATGAATCTTCAGTCAGCTTAATCTTGTAAAAAAACACAAGGTTAGAAGGGACCTCAAAGATCATCTAGTTCCAACCCCCTTGCCACGGGCAGGAATGCTACCCACTAGATCAGATTTTCAGGACTTCATACAAACCTGGTCTTGAGCACCTCCAGGGATGAGGCATCCACAAACTCTCTGTTCCAGTGCCTCACCACCCTCTGAGTGAAGAATTTCCTCTAATCTAAATCTCCCCCCATTTAGTTTTAAAACAATCCCCCTTGTCCTGTCATTTGACTGAGCAGAGCAAAAGGTTACTCTCCATCTTTTTGTAAGCCTTCTTTATGTACTGAAAAGCTGTAGTAAGGTCACCCTGGAGACCTCTTCTTCAGGCTGAACATCCCCAGCTTTCTCAGCCTTTCTTCATAGGAGAGGTGCTCCAGTCCTCTGATCAGCTTCATGGCCCTCTTCTGGACCTGTTCTAACAGGTCCACATCCTTCTTGTGCTGAAGGCCCCAGACCTGGATGCAGTACTCCAAGTGAGGCCTCACAAGGGCAGAGCAGAGGGAATCAGTTCCCTTGACCTGCTGGCCATTCTTCTGTTGATATAGCCCAGGATGCCTTCTGGACTCCAAGTGCACACTGCTGGCTAATGTCAAGCTTTTCATCTACCAGAATGCTCAAGTCCCTCTCTGCAAGGCTGTTCTCAATGACTTCTCAAACCCAGTCTGTGCTCATGTCTGAGATTGCCCTGACCCAGGTGCAGCACCTTGTACTTTGACTTGTTGAACCTCATTCTGTTCACATGGTCCCACTCTTCAAGCTTGTCCAGGTCCTCATACAAGAATATGATTTCTCATCCCTTGAAAGAAATGTGATAAGTTCAGATACAATTTCAGCTACCTCATTTCAAATTCTAAGTCATAATAAAAAATTCTACCTTTTCTAAAAACATTTGGAAGAGGTGGGGGAATATTAAGAGTTCTGTTATAAGAACAAAGTCCTGGATTTTATTTTGTTCCCTGTTTTTCATGTTGAACCCTAAATTGTGTCTATTCTGGTAGATAAACTGTTGTTTGTTTGTTTGTTTTGTTTGTTTGTTTTATAAATTAAATTGTTTTTAAATGAAAGTTAAGAAAATCCAAAATGAAAGTTTTGTTGACCCTGTTGTTGATTCAGTATTATATGACTTGCATACTACAATAGCTATAGCGAGTACTATGTTCATCATATTTTCTTCCTGTTGTTATAATAAAGATATTTTAGAGAACTTTTTAATGTAAACTATTTTCATGTTACAGATCAGACAACATATTGGTATTTTAACTGATGAAGAACCTTTCTTTTTCCAAATTGCTGTTTAGTGTAATATTGTTAGTAGATAATTATCAGCAGGCAATGTTCTTGAATCCAATGAAGGATCTACATAGATCCAATGAAGGATCTATATAAAGCAAAATGTGTTGAGTTGTGAGTATATAATTAAGTTAAAAAAAAAAAAAAAGCTAAAAAACAGAAATGCTGTTTCACATTTCAGTTTCACAAAACTGAAACTGATTCTCTAGGTAGAGCACTTCAGAAAAAGCAGATACAAAGCTATAATGTGGATAGCAACTACAGGAAACCATTACCATGGAAGAGGAATGCTACATGAATTATGCAAAAAAGTACTGTATTATTTTATGCTGCTGCATATTTTATGACCAAATTTAAAGAACGACACAGAGAAGGTTTGTCTAATGTATTACATTTACTTCTATAAAGTGCAATGAGGAAAATTGCAATGGATAAAACCAAATACACAAGTGTTAGGTTACCACATTACACTTTCGGTCTTTCTCGGTAACATGACACTGACACAACACATTTTCAGGACAGTATTACTGTCTTAGGCAGTTTAGCCATGAAGTAGTTTTCAAACTTCTGACTGAAGAATGGAAATGAGTGAAGTATTTAAAGAAACATTAGGAAAAAAAAAAAAAAAAAAAAAAAAAAGCTAGAAAAATATTAATTATGTAAAATAATCTCTATATAGCTGGATATAGAATCCTGCAGGTTTGTGTGAAGGGAACAAAGCTAATATACTGGCTTCAGAAATGTGCATCATAAAATATGTATAAAATAAATGAAATAGTTTGGCTTCAGTGTTGCATTGGGAAACATCATTATTATTATTCACAAGAAAGAGCCAGAACATTTACACTGAAATTATTGTTTGTAACAATAATTTTAGATAGTGCCCTTCTGGGAAACCATCCAGAGGATATGTATTGGATGAAACAGTCTGCCAGCACACTAAAAGAAGACAAAAACTGTAGTACTTGGTGCAAAAAAAAAAAAAAAGCCCTGAAACTAGAAATAGTATACAGCTGCAGTTCAGAGAAGACAAAACATTCTCTTAACAGGAATAAAATGCAAAAATATAAGAGATATTATCACTACATAAAATTTTGTTGAAAATAACCTCCTCCATTTTTTTTTCTGTAAACATTACAATAGGCAATTTTGATAAATGACAATAAAGAGACTGAAGACCTGAAGGTACGCATTGCCTTTAAAAATCTGTCTCTAATAGCATAGCAGTAGGTGAGTCAAATAAAAGCAAAGGTCTGAATTACTTCATCAGAGAGACATAGTATTTTCAGCAACTTTTATAAAATATATGATAATAATAATAACAATAACAATAACAATAACAATAATAATAATAATAATAATAATAATAAAAGTTATTTCACTTCTGTGACTGCAGAAGAGAATAATAGCACCATAGGAGAAATTATATTAATCAAAAAGAAAGAAAAAAATGGAATAGAAAAAAAAAATTATTTCTGTAGCAGTCACTAAACATTTAGGAGGTCTGTTTCAGAATATTTCTGATTAAAATAGTGATTGAGAACTGACAACAGCCTTCTAGATACATTTATCTGGCATCTTTTTTTTTTTTTTTTTTTTTGCTTGCTTTATTTAAATGAGGTGCCTTGTACCTCTGCTTCTGAAGTATGACCTATATTGCTTTGAAATACTTCACCCTATTATATATTTACTTAATATTCTATTGCACTCTTCTGTAAACACACACATTTTTCAAAAGACAATAATTCCAACTGTATAAATGCTTTCTATACACTGACACCTACAATTGTAACCCAGTTTTATTTTATGGACCATAATTATCCACAACAGGAAAATATTTATTTTCTTTTGTTAATCATGTAAAATATGTAAAGAGAAAGAAGGAGAGAGGAAGATTTTTGTTTTGTTTTGTTTTGTTTTAGTAATAGTATTATAAGAGATTTGTTATACAATTGTAGGGATTTCTTCTGACATGAAGAATGAGAATTTCCTCTGATTATTAATCAAAACTATGAAGAATAAAAGCAAAAATAAACAAATAAATAAAAACATAGGCAATTAGAAGTGGAGGGCTAGTATATTTGGAATAAGGATTAGTATATTTTGGAAACAATAAGAGCTTAAATAGCTCATACTGGAGACACAGAGCTACTAGAAAGAGCCTAGGAAAGAGCTATGAAGATGACAAAGGGTCTGTATCACCCTTTCTATGAGAAAACACAGAGGCAGCTGGGACTGTTTGGCCTAAAGAGAGAAGGACTGGGGGGATCTTATTAAAGCATATAAATATTTTAATAGAGAGTGCAAAGTGGACAGAACCAGGTTGGTTTTGGTAGTGTACTAGGACAGGACAAGAGTCAATGGGCACAAACTGAAACATGAGGATGTTCCTTCTGAACAGCAGAAAGCACTTCTTAACTGTGCAGTGTCTAAGCACCATCATGAGTTGCCCAGAGGGACTGTGGATCCTGCCTCCTTGGAGATATACAAAAGCCATCTGGACATGGTAGCAGGCAACTGACTATGGGGCTAGGACCAGATGAATTCCAGAGCTCCCTTTCAATCTCAGAAGTTCTGTGATTGTGAGTAAACTTGCAACTCGTTTAAAAATAACATACACCTTTTATACTTTTCCTTTCTGCTTTTACCAGTTAATAACTAGGTTTATTCAAACATTTGTTATACAAACTGTCTGCCCATGGAACTCAGAAAACATTCCTAAATCCTCTATACATGACCTGTAAACATGATCATATATTTTGTATACCTCAATGTGATCAGCATCAATACTATATCCTAGCCAATCTCAAAACATATAAGGAAATGAACCTGAAATCATCTTTACAATTGTTCTGAGTGCTTAACTTTATTAATACTGATAAAAAATACTACTCAGACCCCTGTAGTTTTTTTATTGTTTATCCATAGAACTCCTGCTGGATAGTATCTGCATTGCTGCTTAATGATTCTAAAACACTAAGGAATGTTCTTTGTAAATTATACAGAGGTAAATTCTTCTCTCTCCTATATTCCTTTTGATTTATTATGTACAATTCTTTTTCATTCTTCTTTCTTTCCCTTTCAGTTAGTTAATTGCTCACTTTTTTCATTATAAAATTGTTTCGGGGTATTTCTTTTCCTTCATGTTCTCAAATAGTAGTCAGAAAGAAATAGCTGATCTACTTGTTCATCTGCAATAAGTCATTTTATTTTTAGAAGGTGGAATCTTAGCTCTTTTTGATAGTTTTAAATGCTTTTTAGAGATGAACTTTAACTGGTTATTGGCACATGTTCAGCTTAATAACCTACATAAAATAAATGAAAGACTAGCTTTACAATTTCCATGTCACTTCATCTCCTTTTCTGTACCTCATATTGAAATAGCTCACAATACATTATTATTTATTATCCACAGGATTCATATAGATGTCCTGGTTTCAGTTAGGACAGAGTTAATTTTCTTCCTAGTAGCTGGTAGAATGCTATGTTTTGGCATAGGATGAGAAGAGTGCTGATAACAAGCCAATGTTTTAATTGTTGTAGAGCAGTGCTTACACCAAGCCAAGGACGTCTCACCTTCTTGCTCTGCCCTGACAACAGGCAGTCTGAGGGTGCAGCAAGAGCTGGAAGGGGACAGACCCAGGACAGGTGACCCAAACTAGCCAAAGTGGTATTCCATACCATCTGTCATGCTAAACAATAAATAAACCTCCCCCGGTGGCTAGCTGGGGGAGGGAGACCAGGCTGCTCGGGGTTAGACTGGGCATCGGTCAGTGGGTGGTGAGCAATTGCATTGTGCATCACTTGTTTGTACACATTATTAGTAGTAGTACTATTATCATCATTATTGTTATTATTATTGTTGTTATTATTATTTTCCTGTCTTAATAAACTGTCTTTATCTCAACTCACAGGCTTCACTTTCCCATTTCTCTCCCCCATTCCAGAGAGGGAGAGGGGAGGGTGAGCGAACAGCTGTGTGGTGTTTAGCTGCCGGCCGGGTTAAACCACAACAATCCTTTTTGGCGCCCAACATGGGGCTTCTTCAGCACAACCCACCTCCTCCTCTGATGATATCCCAAAGTATTTGCCTTCTGGCCAGTCCATAATCACTTCCAAGATTCCTAGGTGACTGGGGTTTTCTATTCGAGCCCACTGAGTAATCAGTGCAACCCACTTGCTCCATGTAGCATCAGTTGCATGATGTGTAGAGGGGACCCTTCCTTTGAACATCCAGCCTAGTACCGGCAATCGGGGTGCTAGGAGGAGCTGCGCTTCAGTACCGACCACCTCCGAAGCAGATCAAACTCCTTCATATGCTACCAATATCTCCTTTTCAGTTGGAGTGTAGCGGGCCTCATATCCTCTGTATCCCTGACTCCAAAACCCCAGGGGTCGACCTCAAGTTTCTCCAGGTTCTTTCTGCCAGAGGCTTCAGGTGGGGCCATTCTCCCCAGCTACGGTGTGCATGTAGATCACATTCTTTACATCTGCTCCTGTTTGAACTGGCCCAAGGGCTACTGCATGAACTATTTCCTGCATGATTTGTTCAAAGGCTTGTCGTTGCTCAGGGCCCCATTCAAACTCATTCTTCTTACGGGTAAAGCGGGTTTACAATCAGACTGTAATTTGGAATGTGCATTCTCCAAAACCCCACAACACCTAGGAAAGTCTGTGTTTCTTTTTTGCTAGTTGGTGGAGACATAGCTGTTATTTTGTTGATCACATCCATTGGGATTTGACGATGTCTATCTTGCCATTTTATTCCTAAAAACTGGATCTCTCATGCAGGTCCCTTGACTTTATTTTGTTTTATGGCAAAACCGGCTTTCAGAAGGATTTGGACTATTTTCTTCCTTTTCTCGAAAACTTCCTCTGCTGTGTCACCCCACACAATAATGTCATCGATGTACTGCAGGTGTTCAGGAGCTTCCCTCTGCTCTAGCGCAGACTGGATCAGTCCATGGCAAATGGTAGGGCTGTGTTTCCACCCCTGGGGCAGCCGATTCCAAGTATATTGGACTCCCCTCCAAGTGAAAGCAAACTGTGGCCTGCACTCTGCTGCTAGAGGGATGGAGAAAAATGCATTAGCAATATCAATTGTGGCGTACCACTTGGCTGCCTTCGATTCCAGTTTGTACTGGAGTTCCAGCATGTCTGGCACTGCAGCACTCAGCGGTGGTGTGACTTCGTTCAGGCCACAATAGTCCACTGTTAGTCTCCACTCGCCATTAGACATTTGCACTGGCCATATGGGACTATTGAAAGGTGAATGAGTCTTGCTGATCACTCCTTGGCTCTCCATTTCATGAATTAGCTTATGGATGGGAATCAGGGAGTCTCGGTTGGTGTGATATTGGTGCACAGTTGTGGTAGCGATTGGCACTTGATGTTCTTCGACCCTCAACAACCCCACAACAGAGGGGTCCTCTGAGAGACCAGGCAAGGCAGACAATTGTTTAATGCCCTCTGTCTCTAAGGTAGCTATACCAAAAGCCCACCGGAACCCTTTTGGGCGCTTGAAATATCCTCTTCTAAGATAGTCTATGCCAAGGATACATGGAGCATCCGGGCCAGTCACAATGCGGTGCTTTTGCCACTCATTCCCAGTCAGACTCACTTCAGCCTCCAATACAGTTAACTGCTGAGATCCCCCCATCACTCCATAAATACAGATGGGCTCTGGCCCTTTATAGCTCAATGTTATTACAATTAAAACATCGGCATGTTATCAGCACTCTTCTCATCCTATGCCAAAACATACCATTCTACCAGCTACTAGGAAGAAAATTAACTCTGTCCTAACTGAAACCAGGACAATATCTTTTTTTTTTTTTTTTTTTTTTCTGAATATTTACATATATACTCATTTCACCCAAGAGCATCTTACTATTTACTTTTCATCCCACTATTCCAATTACAAAGCAACTCTCATCCAATTTTATCAAACTGTAAACAGATGCTTTACCCAGACCTCTCTGCTCGAATGACATTCTTGTACAGCTGATCCTTCCATTCTTTGTACCTATTTCCCACACTGTTTCCCCAGGGTTCTGCTCAGCTGATTTTTTTTATCACACAAACTTTATATGGTCTCTCTGCTTTCTTACCAAGATAGAGTAAAACAAGGCATGTTTATGCTGAGCAGGGGAAGTAATGCAAAACAGATACCACAAGGGAAGATCCTGATGGGTGAGATCCTACTGCTGCCTGAACTAATAGAGAAGAATGTGTTCAGACAAGCACAGAAGGTAAAATGCAGCAGATTTGTTCAAGGATGAAGTAGCACCAAATGACTTTATATAGAGTCAAACAGAACAAATTTGAAGCTGCTGGGAATGAAACAGAGTAGTTGGGCAAAGGAACTCAACCTGATGACATTACAGACATTTTTCCCGAGAAAAAAATTCAAAATCAAGAGAGGCTTCTTTTAGAGTCCCTTCTAAAAGCCACAATGAATTTGACATTTAAGAAGAATTATTAAAAGACCATGTTTTCATTTCCAGTACATTATGTTTCTTATATCTTTAGAGAAGTTAAATAGGCCTGACTGCACATTTTGGCAAATATTGTCACTACCGTATTTTGCTAAACTTTACCACCATCATATTCAGAATGTTTGATGTAATCTCTCTAGTTGAAATAAATGATGATTAAGCTGGTCTGTTTTGACAGCTCATTAAAACTGGTAGTTTCATTGATGTGCTTTATCCTAAACAATGCTAAAGTTCAACTTTTGAAACACACAGTGATTCTCTTTTCAGTTTATTGCTACAAGGCAAGTGAAAGCTCTGTCCCTTTGCTTAGGTGACTGAATGTCAAACCAAAAGGTCTTGTGTTTGTGTGTGTGTGTTTTAATTCATTCCAGTATTTTTGGAATAATTGTGCTGCAGATCTGGATGTACTTACTCAGTGCCACAGTGGCATAATTTTAATTTGAAGTTCATTCAGATCCTGTTTATACGCATGTAGGTGAAATCTTAATGACAGTGCCCATATAGACTAACAGAAATCTGTTACTAGATAGCCTCCCTGTTAAACTAGCTAAATCATCTGCCTTCATCCACAACCTGTAAAATCTGTTTGTTTGTAACAACTTTGTTTGTTAAGTAACAACTTAAGTTGTTTTGGAACATAACTTCATGAACATCTCTTTAGCCGCAGATTGAAAAGAGAAGGCAAATCAAGAGTTTTAAAATCATCTATGTTTCTCTTCAGAGGAGAGAATGGGGAATGGGTGGAGAGGGACAGAACATAACTGTGTGATTTATCTTTAGCTGGCAATTAGAGATGATCATATCTCAGGGTACTATGTATATGAAAAAGCTTTGCCATCGTCTGGACAATTCAGCTACTATAAGAAAGACTATTTAGTTGGGGAAAAAAAAAAAAAAGATTCTATAACACATAAATCAAGGGATAATTGTGGTAACCTTTTGAATGTAACAGATCTGAAAGGGGAGAGATTTTCAATGATAGATCTTTCTCAAAAGGCTTTCTGGTTAGTTTAACCACCTAAGATAATGAAATTATGAAGTAACCTCAAAAATGGATAGTGGTAAGCTGATATTTTTTCCCAGTGAGCTCATACAGTTCAATAAAAGGCAAAGATTCTTTGCTAACAAAAGAAACTTTAGTGTGGATGGATTCTCAGAAAATAAAAAAGAAAAAGAAAGAAAAAAAAAAAAGATAACTGGAGGCTTTGTTACCCAGCTACTGAAACTTTTTAACTTGACAGAGTGATTAACTCTCATAAAGTCCGTTATAGTGTAGTGGAAATTGTTTTATACCTCAGCTGAATCATTTAGCAGAAGTTCCATTTCAGCTTCTCAGCTTTTACAGCATTTGGAAAGAGTAGGCAGAAAAACATTTCTGAATTTCACCAATTTCTATATGGCTATTTTTTGAAAGCCTGTATAAATCGAAGTTCTCTTTCTTACCACAAGATTCTGCTGCCTGTTTAAAATAATAAGTGACATTTAAATAGTTTCTAGAAGAGTAAAATATTATTTACCTGACACTGTTACCTGAAATGTACTAGTTATATTTATATTTATTTTCCTATTTCAGCTCAGAAATTCTCTTTAAGGAAACAGTGATGCGTGCCTTCTTTTTCAGTCTTTCTTAATGGAAAACTGGTAAAAACTGTGCAAGAGATTGGATTATGAATGTACAAATAGGTAATACAACTGAAAGATCAAGTAGTCTATTTGAATATAAAAATTCTGGGTATCATTTCCCATACCGCAGAAAAGCTCAGAGACAATCCTTAAAAAAAAGACACAAGAACAGCCTTCTGAAATAATGGAGGCTTCAGTATCATGGTAAGTCTCAGTACGAAGTGGTAATAAAACTTCTAGTATTCTGTTTTGCCTATATTCTTAACAAAAATTCTGCAGAGAAGCCACAAAATTGCCAGACTTGTAGTAGAATATGTCCTAAACCCAACAAGCTTTTATTTCATTGTAAAGAAAGATCCATTCACAATTTCATAAATCTTACAGTCAGCTACTCAGTGGGATAGTCTTTGTGTCATTACTGAAAGTTCTTTAGACAAGGAGAATCCAGAGACGTCTGTCAATCTGCTCATCATGAATATGGTGCTACAGATGCACCATGCTGACAGGAGCTTCTCCAGGGAGACTTGAACGGATTTCATCTCTTCATACAGAAAGATGTCATCTCCTTAAGTTGTAAAGAAGGACATGTCTTCTGGTGGTTTTCCCCTGCATTTATAAGTACGAGTACCAATATAAGTACCAATTTGTGTAGATTTAACCAAATTTTCATGAGTTTTTTGAGCCAGAGGTGAGGAAGGACAACTATTCTTATTCTCAGTGATAATTAGGACTAAGAGGAACTGTAATAATCTTTCTGTCCAAAGCATATTTGTATTCAGTTTGGGGCCCCTCACTACAAGAAGGACATTGAGGTGCTCGAGCAAGTCCAGAGAAGGGTAACAAAGCTGCTGAGGGGTCTGGAGAACAAGTCTTACAAGGAGCAGCTGAGGGAGCTGAAATTGTTCAACCTGCAGAAGACGAGGCTCAGGGGTGACCTTATCGCATTCTATAGGTACCTTAAAGGAGGCTGTAGTGAGGTAGGGATTGGTCTATTCTCCCACATGCCTGGTGACAGGATGACGGGGAATGGACTAAAGTTGCACCAGGGAAGGTTTAGGTTGGATATTAGGAAGAATTTCTTTACTGAAAGGGTTGTTAGGCATTCGAATGGGCTTCCCAGGGAAGTGGTTGAGTCACCATCCCTGGAGGTCTTGAAAAGACATTTAGATGTAGAGCTTAGTGATATGGTTTAGTGGAGGACTTGTTGGTCAGAGGTTGGACTAGGTGATCTTGGTCTCTTCCAAGCTAGCTGATTCTGTGATTCTGTGGTATCCTCCCAATTTCTCCCTTCTCAGATTACCTTTACTGCTTTAAGATCCTCAGATTGCCCCAATGTGAGAACTCCATGAGCTCAATAACCTAAGGATCTTCTGTTAGGTTCACTTTCAACCCTGCTTCATCAGACTCTTAAAAATTGTGCAGATTCAATTCTTGCTTCTTAATTGCTTTTCTTCTAAGTGACAGAAATGTTAGTTATGGCAGTTATCTGATAAAGCTGATTTTCTACCATACATGCTGTTTTGAAAATTAGTGGAGAGATTAAAGCACCACATGGTTCAATTCATGCAGCAACAGACAGCTTTGGTCTGAGACCAAAGAACTGGAATAGCACAAGGAGTTATCCTCCAAAAAAGTTAAGAAACTCTTCTAAAGAAATTTACAGGAAAAAATAAAAGAAAAAAAAAGATATCTATAGGAACGTTAAGACTGCTCGAGTTGCCAAACATTTGAGAGGACATGAAATGGTCTTCTTGAAAAAAAAATGTGGATGAAGTGGATTTTTACTATGTTCCAGCTGAAAACCAATGGGTTATGATGCTTATATATTGCCAATCACCTTGGGAGTGCAATTGTAAATGCTAAAAATGTCAAAATTGCCATTCAACCCCAGAACAATATAAAACATATCCTCTCATTTAAAATTGACTTAGGAGATCAATATTTTGTTTTTCACTGAATGTGATTGTTTTGGATTAAAGGCCAAATTTTCAAAATGTTTAGAGCATAGAGATACAGTTATAAATAAAATAACAGTACTTTTGGCTTGACATACTGAACAGCAAATTTACAAAAATGGATTTGGCATTCCAGTCAATGAACTTCAGAAATGTGATAAGGAACAAAAGCTTCCTACAAATGCTCTCTGGAATTGATTATCTGGAATTGAAAAGGCATTTTCATATATCCACAGTTTTTAAAGTTTTCAATAAATTTCAGTACAGTGAATACAATATTCCTTTTAAAATCTTTTGGTATTAACATTTAACTAAAGAATCTAGATATAAGTATAAAAGAAAATTTAGATTTTTTTCAAGTAATCTGATTTATTCAGTATTACAGTCTGTTAATTTCCTGCTAAGATAAAGGTTTCATACAAAAATTTATCCAAAGTTTTACATATAACATCATACAAAGGTTTCATACAAAGGCATGCTTGGTATCAAAAAGTTCACTATTAAATCAGGTCATGAAAACATATTTTGAGAAGATATTCATGGAGCATTTAAAAGACAACTACTCAAATATCTGGACATTGGTTTCGTCTCATACTGGACTCAGTAGAATACAGGTATATTCAGTCATGTCTGTAGAGACTAATAATTTTGCCTCATGATAAGATTTGATTAAGAAATAAAACTTTTAACTGTACCGATTCAAGTGTGCTCTCATTCATCATGATTGTGTATATGTAGGAGTAGTAAAAAAGGTACTTCCACCCCTCCATTTTTCTTTTTTCAGTGCCCACACATGAATTGGATTTCTAACTGGCATTTGCTCATATGTTTAGCAATATTGCATGTTTTTCATAGCATTACTTGCTAAAGGACTTGCACTAAGAAATAACTCTGTGTTCCTTATATTTATTTTGGACTATTTCTCTCTCTCTCTCTCTCTCTTTTTGATCTAGTACATAATTAATACAATTGGTGTCAATATTTTTAAATAGTGGAAAATATAACAGAGACAAGCCAATGTGCATAATTTAGAAAACAATATGAAAATAATAGCTTGGCAATGTCTTAACAAATATTTGAATGTTACAGTTTAATATCTCCACCATAAATGTATCAGCTCAAACTAAAAAATGCATTATATGCTGCTATACTGTAAGCACAATGAAACTGAATCCATCTTCATTTTCATTGTCCAAATGTGCAATTAAACCCTGCTGATGTGGTAAATATAAAGCTGCTTTGTTGCTTCAATGTGAGGTTGATTATTACATAGAAACTGCCTAGTTTGAGTTTAAATGAGAAATCAAATTGATTAGCATATAATTAGAGATAAACAAGGAAGCTCATATAAAAATCTAACCTCATGCTAGCATTGTCTATTCAGTTAAGTAGGGCTCAAACTGAGCTTTCCATTTATAAACATAAATTGGACTTAGAAAGCTGAAAATTGTTCTGTCTCCTGGCTTCCAGTGATATGATTCAACATATTTGATAATCTGTCATTGTGTACTGCCATTTAGAAAAGTGAATACTAATATGTACTGTGACAAAGTCTGCTGAACTTCACATTTATGATTCAAATTAAAGCTTTTTGTCTATCATTATAAGAAGAAAAACCTCGATGGGTGAATGGATAAAATGCTGACCTTTCCCTGTCCACCTTCCAAGCAATAAGCCCACATGAAGTGATGTTGTGTGGTTAACCCTACAGAAGTAAGACATTGTATCCTGCATGATCAGCAATCATTATTTGAAGAAGACATCAAGAAGATATCAAGGTCCCTCTAAGACTATCATAAAGAAACCTGTTTTTCTATTCTACCATATACACTATCATGATTAATTATAACCTAAAATTTGTACCAAAAAAAAAAAAAAAAGAAAAAGGAAGATTTTATAGTTTTAATGCATCTTTTTTTGTTTGTTTGTTTGTTTTGTTTGTTTGTTTGTTTTTGTTACTGGACTTCATCAGAGAAGTATCAAACAATTTAAGAGATATCTTTTATTCAGAAAAAGATAGAAATGGAATTAAGTTGTTGCACAGACTGAATTTGCTTGTTGTTCTAATTGCATTCAGTTTCATATTTCTGAATTGATTTTGAAACCACGGGTTAAAAGTGTCCTTGCATGTTTTTTGTTTGTTTGTTTTTCAATATCTGAACAACATGAAAAATAACTTATTTCAAGGCAAAATGTTTTGAAATGTAATTGTTATTGTTTACTTGTTCAACTGAATTAGTAAACCTATTTAGTGCACCTACATGTATAAAGGCACAACTTAATCATTCAGAATTTTAACCTGACCATTAGAATTAGAATCACAGAATCACAGAATATCCTGAGTTCAAAGGGACCCATAAGGATCATCCAGGCCAGCTCCTGGTTCCACACAGGACCACACAAAAATCAAACCATGTGTCTAAGAGCCTTGCACTTCTTGAACTAAGCACTTCTTGAACTCTGGCAGGCTTATTGCTGTGACCACTGACTGCCCTGGGGAGCCTGTCCCAGTACCCAACCACCTTCTGGGTGAAGAACCTTTTCCTAACACCCAGGCTGACCCTCCCCTGTCCCAGCTCCATGCTGTTCTCTTGGGTCCTGTTGCTGTCCCCAGAGAGCAGAGCTCAGCGCCTGCCCCTCTGCTCCCCTCGTAAGGGACCTGCAGGTTGCCATGAGGCCTCCCCTCAGCCTGCTCTGCTTTAGGCTGAACAAAGCAAGTGACCTCAGCTGCTCCCCATTTATCTTGCCTTCTCAACAATCCTTGTAGCCCTCCTTTGGACACTCTCTAATAGTCTTATGTCCTTCTTATACTGTGGCACCCAAAACTGCATGCAGTATTCAAGGTGAAGCCACACCAGCACAGAGCAGAGTGAGACAGTCATTTCCCTCAGCTGGCTAGCAGTGCTTTGCTTGATACACCCCAGGATACAGTTGGCCCTTTTGGCTTCCAGAGCACACCGTTGGGTCATGTTCAACTTGCCATCAACCAAAACCCCAGACCCCTTTCAGTGGGTCTGCCCTCCTTGCTGTTATCCCCCAATCTGTACATGTAGCCAGGGTTGCCCCTTCTGAGGTGCAGAATTTGGCACTTGGCCTTACTAAATTTCACATTGTTGGTGATTATCCAGCTCTCTAAATTGTCAACATCTCTTTTCAAGATCTCTCTATGTTCCACAGAGTCAACAGCTCCTCCCAGTTTTGTATCATCTGCAAACTTAATACACCTTCTAGTTCCACATCCAAGTTATTTATGAAAACATTGTAGAGAACTGGCCATAATATGGAGCCCTGGGGAACTCCACTAGTGACTTGTCTTCATACTGATGTAATTCCATCACAATTGCTTAGAATTAAGACAATATTTCTTCTTACACTAACAACTATGGAGGTGCACTTGCTATGTTGTTCATTTTTGTTTGTTTGTTTGCTTGTTTGTTTCTTGAAGGTGCTTCAATGGTTAGGATGTCATGCACTGGTAATAAAATCATCCACTGGAGAAACTATAACTACAACTTGATTTCAGAAGCAGCTAGCAAGAGTACACTGGATTAATACACTCATACATCTCTCTTGAGATAAGTGGCAGATTATATAAATGGCAACTTAAAAAGAAATTAAGTATATGTGGGTCATTTCTGCTACACACATTTTACTGGCCAAACATTGCAATGCTGTACTTAGTCATAATCAAGCACCTTGCTTGGACATTGAGTTGAAGTTTAAACAGAATTCTTTCAGCGAGAGAAATGAGGCATATAAGGAACATTCTTAAAACCTCTCTGCATGAATTAAAAATCAGAAACAAAATGAACAAAAGATAAAGGATCTCATTAATGAAAATAATCCTTAAGATTGATTTAAATGAAAGAAGACTGCCAGAAAGAGTTTGTATTCAAGATAGATTATGCCCAAATTGTTACTGTTTTACAACAGATTGCTTTGCATCTTCATAAGCCATTTATTCCTTAGTGTACAGGCTGCCCAGAGGAGCTATGCAGCCTCTGCCCATAGAATTTTTCAGCATCATGAGGTTCCTTCCAGCCTGAATGATCCTGCCCTCTTATGAGAAGAGCAATTGACAAATAAGTGTAAAATATCTCCTGTGTAGAATTGGAAAGATATTTGTTAGAATGCATGGATTCTACATTCTCAGAACAAGAGAGGTTTTGCATTAATGTTTCTGTTTAATTCTAAATTATGCCTGAATCCATCACTACTAATCAAAGATTGATCTGATGATGAGTCCTTTATAGACCATAAGACCATTAATGATGGGAGAAAAAAACAAACCAAACCAAAACAAACAAACAAAACACCTACTCAGTGTGTACTCAGTGTGTTGCAGCTTTTGCAGCTTTTAAAAAACACCTGTTAAATGAACCACCACTAAATAAAATAAAATAAAATAAAATAAAATAAAAAATAAAATAAAATAAAATAAAATAAAATAAAATAAAATAAAATAAAATAAAATAAAATAAAATAAAATAAAATAAAATAAAATAAAATAAAATAAAATAAAATAAAATGTTATCTGGAGTTTAACATTTGTGTTTCATTGGGTAAGTGTTTTTCGGCATAGTGAAGTATCTGACATCTCCTTGTTCAATCACTTAGAACATTGTGGTGGTGCTGTCTATCATAACTGGGCAATGTGACCTTTTAAGTCAGCTAAAAAGGCCAAACAAGCCAGATTCCTGCTGCATCCTTTGGAATGACAATAAGTTCACTGTGAGCTCAATCTACATTTGAACAGAGAAACACTGGCTTTTCACTGCTTTTCATAGTAATGAAAAGAGAGACATTCCCTTGCCTTCCAATTATGTTTCCAAAGGTTCAAAGCTGAAGACTTCACAAGATCTTTATAAATTCATATCTATGTAGCAAATAGTGTAGCAATGAAAGGACTTTATCTATTCAGCGCATAGTGCAGGCAGGGCAAATGAAGCAATCAGAATATGACCCAGTTGTCACAGACATGTTTTTACTTTTCTCTGTGAATTTTCTTAAGCATTTTTCCACCAGACTGTCAGTTTGTTATTTTTTTTTTTAATATAAGAGGATACATAGAAACATTTAGCTGCAACTTGAAGATGTATCCTGAAGATATAAATGGAAAATTGCTTAGTACAGAACCACTTTTTGAAACTTGACCTAATTTAAAACAATTTGCATATAAAACTTAGTGAACTCCTGATTAGGGGAGAGTAAGTTAAGAAAATAGGAAAAAAAATCTCTTTCACAAAATGTATTAGAGGCTATTTCAATTTTTCAGAAAATAAAGAAGGAAAAGTTTTATACCTGTAGCTGTTGTAAATACTAAAGAGATGACAGCTTGCTAGAAAAAGTGGATGAAGATGACCTTTAAATGACAAAATGACCTTCCTGAATTATTTTCAGCATCCATTATTCAGTTTCAGGATTCCATTCCTCTTCTTTCTAGGTTTTGTAGAAAAATATAAAAGGAGGTCCAAGGGAGCAGGAATTATAAATATAGTTACAAATTTCAATATAGCAGTCAAACTAGAAGTCTGGGGAAAAAAAAAATAGCCTATTTGCAGCAGGAAATGAAATAAGAAAATATGACCTTTTGTGAAACTGTGTTTCTTTCTCGATCACTGCAGAAGTTTCTGGAAAAGGAAGGTAATGCCAAGGAAAAAAGATATCTTGTCTGAAACAAGTGAAAATCTTTTCATTGAGAGAATAAATAAGCAGAAAACAATAGACCTCTTTGTGAGCTGTTGCTGACTACCTTCAAAGACAGGTTAGATTCTAAGAGACCCTTATAGAAAATTCTGTGCAACATAAAAGGAAAATCAAGCGGAGGGTCTGCACACAAAGTAGGACAGGATAGCTTTGTATAACAGAATAATATAGATATATATATTTACAAATAAATTAAAAAAAAAATATCTAGGATTGGTCTGAAGAGCAGTATCATTAAATCAGCATACAGCTCAATCTAGTAAACCCTGCTGAGCTCAACACGGTCACAATCCCCTGACTACAGGACTATCAAAGTTATAAAAGTGCTAGAACATCTATTCCATGATACATTGTTCATATGATTAAACTTTATTTGGACTTCTTCTGGGCAAGCCCTGAAATACAAACATAACTCCCTCAATATTATTTTCATAAATAGAGCTATGAAACAAAAAATTTTTCTTGCACAACTTTAGGTCTCAGACATTTGAGAACCTTCAAAATTAGATATATTTCCTAGATGTATGATAATTCTGTGTGTTCAAAAATACTCTATGTTGTAGCTATGAATGATCTATTGTTGCTGAAAAGAAAAATTATATAAACAACTATTTTGTTAATTTTTTACTTTTACCTTTGTCTTTAATTCTCCAGTATGAGGGAAGGTGTTCTTGTTTTGTTTTGTTTTTCCCTACAGCCTTCCTTTTAACAACACTTAAACTATTAGCTAGCTATTAGTATACATATGCTGCATAGAAAAGTTTTTCTGAAAATATGTAATTTATTATAACAGATGTTTATTTAGTAAAAATAGCTGGCCTCTGTAAGACACAGTATTTGCTGACAAAAGCAATGAAGCAGAGTATCTGCACATTCAGTAACAATTTTTCCATCTGAGTTGCCTGAGATACAGAAGTCACATAGAAATGGTATAGGTCATTCCAAGCTATGTAACCTTTGTTAATTCAAAGCCTTGATCTCTCAATTTTGATATCTATTTCTGCCATGCCTCACCAGGGAGAGGTTAAAGCAATCCAAGGTGAGATGATATTTTAATTATAATTCAGCACAATAAGATAAAGACTTAGCTAACATTAATTATAAAACAAATTTCAAAGGCATTAAATTGATATCTAAGAGGTTATTTCTCATTTGTATTATGGTTTGTTTGTTTTACTCTTCCTTGGAAATATATGGATCGGTAGTCATGGAATAAATTACCATTTACTCAGTTCTTATTTCAGTGAAAAGTGATCATCTGTCACAGGTGAATTTGATTCCTGCCCCATCCCACCTATATTTTTCTATTTCAACAGAAGATATTTTCAAAGGATGCAATGCTTAAAAGATTGCATATAGGATTCTGTTGTGTTTCAGTCATTACTGAAGTGAGAAAAAGCAAAACAAACAAACTGCTGTCATGTCTCTGCATTTCATCAACTATTTCAGATTCACAGAACAGAAGCCAGATGTGCTATCATTTTGTTCTCCAAGTCCAGTTTGCAATGACAGAATAACATAATTGTAAAATGCTTGTCACTGGGATGAAGTACTCAAGATATAATAGCTGAATACAAATTCAGCAGTCTTCTACACTTATGACATCTGATTCTTTGTTGAAAACTTTAGGAAAGTACTCACTTTTTTTTCAGATAAAAAAAAAAAAAATCTATTCCTAAAATAATTCCCTGTCATTCATTATTTTCTCATTGTCCAGAACTTCCTCTACAGCCTTCTATAGCACTTCCATACAGTCATATACAGAGAATAAAGAGGTGAAGTGGTGATGAGTCTACACACTGACTAAATTCAGCACAAGCACATTGTGCTATCCACTCTAGGTCCTCTCAGTAATTTGCTTGAAAACAAATACATGGACAGTGTCTGTCCATGTATTTAAAGGTAGTTGTGTCCTGAGTTATTTGCATAAGTCTATTGTGCAAAACACAAGAAAGCAAGCTAAATGATATAATTTGCATTGATTGCCCAAAGACTTTTGGCAGAGAAAACTAATAATCAGAACACATAAGAAGACTGAAGATTCTTGCACACCTTGCTTAAAGATAACAATCAAACAAAAACAGGTGAAAGGGGTACGTTTTACTCTCCCCCATGTCAGTGAAGCAATGTCACCAGAAGAGCTCTGCACAGGTCTGTGCTGGAACCTGTACTAATCCACACAGCCACGGGTAAAAACAAAACTGATAAGTCTACATAAAGGCAGACTTTGAAGGCTTGTAGAAGGACATTACAAGATTGATGGTCTCAGCAATAAAATGTTATATGAAGCTCTATGTAGACATATATAAAGTGATACATATGAAATAATCACAACTTCACATATTATCTTCATGACAGACACTGGAAGTATTGGCTTTTAACCAACAAGTTCAGGGGGAGTCAATGTAGACAGTTCCATGAAACCACTAGTGCAGCAGTAGCAACCAATTTCTAATATTTCACCTTCTTTTTTATTAGAAATGCAATGAAAAGCTAAAAAAAAAAAAAAAAAAAAAAAAAAAAAAATCTTCATTATCCTACTGTACAGATCCAAGAGATGGCTTCACTTTGAACGGAGTACAGTTATTCTCCTTCATTTATTAAAAAAAAAAAAAAAAAAAAGAAAAAGAAAAAAAAAAAGAAAAAACTACATCTAGTCATATATCATGACTAGATGTAGTTTTTTTCAAAGAAAGGCAAGAAAGTTTTTTCAAAGAAAGATAATCAAAGCTAGAGAATGGCATCAGCTTATTGAAAAAGCTGGTGGTCAAGTACTTTTCAGCATAGAAGAAAATATGACTTACAGGAAGTGTGATTGAATTTTAGATATCACTAAAAACATGATGAAGGTGAATTAAGACTGACTGACTATTGTGTATTCCAATACAAGAACTAAGCGATATCAAGTCAAGTCAGCTGGAGTTGAGATCAAAATAAACAGAAAGAGGGATGTGCTTCACACAACTGGTAGAATACCAGTAAAACCCTTTTGTCAAACAATACTCTGGTTGCAAACTCTGTGCTGGAGTGGCTAGACAAAAATTTGAGAGACCATTAAGACTTTGTAGACCAACATCGCAGAGCAAAATAAAATAAATAAATAAATAAATCTTTTGAAGTATAAAATAATCAAATGGTAGGAAAAAGCTATGAGATACAACATTTTGTTGCCTAATATCTTATGTCCCTGTATATCTATTTATGGTCAATATTGGAGACAGAATACTAAGTGGATTAAGTGGATTCTCTCTCTGAGCAAATATAGTCTTTCTTAATATATTAGCTGTGTTTTCTCCCATAGAACAAAAGAACTAAGCTTGTATTTTACTTGCTGGCTTTTTACCTTACAAACACAAATAGATGCAAATCTTTTGAGATACTAGAAACTCTTAAGCAGTTTATGGCTGTCAACATGTCAAATGCATGTTCCTCATTACTTACCAAGTTTCAGTTGTTTCAAGTACTTGTGTTAAAATAATAATAATAAAAAAAAAATCATTAGTAATTATAGAGAACAGTGTAATTTCATTCTCCTTTCATCCTACACCATTTCTATTAACCTGTACAGGGAGAGAGAAAGGAGGCAGGAAAAGAAAATGATGTGTTAGAAGAAGAGGTTGGACTCAATGATCTTGAGGTCTCTTCCAACCTAGATAATTCTGTGATTCTGTGAAGAGAGCAGAAAGAATTCTGCTTCATTCTGCTTTATGAAACATTCTGCTTCATAAATTCATAACCCAGAAGGAAAGTTCAGGAGTTCTCCATCATAGAAACAGACATAGAAATACAGGATGTAATCAGAAGTCAGAGAGTCAAAGAAACAAAAACTGGGGAGAAAAAAAATACCATCAGAAGTCATGACAAATTCTAAGCTAGTATCACTGTTAAAATTTTGGCATTTTTCTGAGTCATCTGGGTGGACTTTGGAAAATTATGTTGTACAATACAGGATTAACTGCTTGTGTGAAAGAAGGTTTCATTGGACAGAAAAGAAGTTACTCTAGAAATGTTGAGGGAAAAGAAACTTAGACTTTGTATACTATGTATTTAAAAGAATGCAGTTTGCCCGTAAGAGATGTTGAGAATAAAAGGATTTTGGTGTTGCATATTTTACTTCAAGGTGTTTATTTGCTCTTATTTTTTTTATTTTTTTTTTATTTTTAATCTCACATACTCTACCATTCTGTACTGGAGTCCTTACCATAGCCACATCTAGAGTTATTTTTTCCTATATGATTGTATAAGACCCACGTGAAACATGAGAGAATAGTATGCCAAATCAAACTTCTTTCATTTTCCAAACTCTAAACAAGCTATACACCTAATTATAAAAATAGATCTCCTCAAAGTTTTTGCAAAAACAGCAAATTTAGAGCAATTGGCAGCATATCATTGAGAATACATGATACAGTAACTTTTAGCTGATTTATAGTACTAATAATATACATTGATAATGTCACTATTATAATAATATAATAATTCTATTACAATAGTAGTAATGTTATCAATGTGTTTATTTTTATTTTTATTTTTGTTGCTTTTTTTTTTATTACTTAGCCTAAGAGCAAATCATGGAAAACATTTTGTCATGCTTAGCAATTATGGCAAGAAATGATGAAATGATTTAATGTCTTCTGCAAAAATGCCAAGAAATGAGAGATTTATTTATGAGAGAGCATACCGCCCTGTATGTTATAACAAAATTCTATATGCCAATTTTTGTACAATTCAGACTTAAAGCCGTATTTTAAAGGAAAGTAAAAGAACTACAGTATTCTAAAATAAATAAATAAATAAATAAAAAGTCAAATGTAAAGAAACAATGATAGAAGGAAACAACTGCAATAAAACACAACAAAGTATATGATTTAAGATACAGATTACATTTGTTTTCTACAATTCAATTCAGGTTGGTTATAGATATTTAAAAATACTTTGCAGCATTTTTCTTCTTTAAAAGGATGAAGATTAGAAAGGTAATATGGGCGTGATAGTTGGCAAGTCATCCAAATGCTTGATTTTCAGGAATTATTACTCAGAGATATGAAAATATCTGGGTCTTTCTTTGATTTTCCAAGAATGAAATGAAATTTCTGTCTGAAGCCATTTCTAAAATGCCATCTCCAAAAATAAAAATGGCAATCTCACAGCTTCTTCTGAGAAACAGTACAAAAGTACTATTTTGTAGTTATGATAATCTACTAAGGTGCCACAAACCCCAGGTCACTTCTCTCTCACTTCATACTGAAATATCTGAGCCATTTTAAGTAGGCATCTTTCAGAGATAAGTCTTCCATGATTTTTTAACAATTTATATTTTCAAACTTTTCAGTTTGAAAACTTTTCAGTTTGGAAAACTGACACAGGAACAAGAGCTTATGAATTTAATAATTTTTACTGTACTTAAAAATGTTACTGGAGTGAACTTGAAATAATAATAAAACAGTTATAAAGCAAAACCCATTGTGTTAGATATTTGAGATTCTAAGTGTTGCAATTTAACTTCATTCTTGCTAGGACATTCTACTGAGTAGTTTGCCAAATGGGACATATAATTGTGGTTTTCTGTTATTTACTTTAGTTTATTTAAAAAAAAAAAGGGGGGGGGGCAAACAAATTATAGTTCTTAAATGTGCTTAATAAAGTCATTATAAGACATATTTACTATTCTATGAGTTCTAAATATCTATCTATGTATGTCCAAGTCTGAACAGCAAAACATCTCTTATTCAACTAGTTTTAAACTTCATTTTTTCCTTCAAAATATTTGGAGAAGGAAGAAGAGAAAGAAAAATCACTGTAGACTCAAACAGATGACCTTAATCTTGACATCTTTTAATACTCTCTCTGGTTTTAAAGTGAGGATAACATACACCTTCTTTAACAGAGATATTGAGAAACAATAATAAATTTATAAAACGTTGAAAAGCATTAGAAAAGCTCAGTAAAATTATAAAATAAAACACTACAAGGCAAATAAATCCATTTCATGTCTGCTGTTCTGATTTCATAAAAATTGTGACAATGTTCAGTGATCATTAGTTTGTAAGACAATAATCCAAAAATCACATCTAGTGTATAATGTGCATTCTATAATATTTTCTTAAATTATTTAATAATTATAGATAAGAAAATAAAGTTATCCATATTTGTCAATGGAGTTGCTTCTGAGTTACATTGTGCAAAGTTTCTTTTTGACATTTAAAAGTTAGATTAATTATCAGTATTTAGTGCAGAAGCTAAGAAGAAATTAAAATGGCAGACGTTTAAGTCCAGTCAGTTCGATTTTTAGGGGCAAGAGGGAGAATGGCAATCCACCAGTACTGAAGAGCAGTTAGTGCAGTAAGATAAAACCTGTTCAATTTGGAACAAGCTAGGTTACAATAATGTCTACACTTTATTATTATTATTGTTACTATCGCAGTATATTTTTTCAATGAAGTCCTACCAGGAGAGCATCTGGTGTGATTATTGAGTGAGAAAGGAAAAACCTTTCAAACCTGTGGTTTTGACATCTGAATAAAAATATTTTCACTCGAATAATGATTTTACAAATCTATCCAATAACAGAAAGAAATCTTCTTTTGCATACCACTGTATCTGACTTAAAACATCATATCTATTTTGATTGCCTTTTCTCTATTGAAGCTTCCAAACCAACAGTCAGAGTAAAGAGTTTGGAACTGTGAAGAACTCATTGATTGAATAAAGATAAAAATAAATTAACAGTCAGTCACAATTACTATTTTTATTTTAGTGGTCCACGGCTCTCTTGTACTTTTCCATTCATACTGAAGAATACCAAGGAATTGCACTGCATTGTACATTCTTACACCTTCAAGCTAAGGTTCTGGGTGAGATTAGTAACTATAGCAATAAAGGACATCTCCAATGTCAGAAGTTGAAGAAACACAGTGTATCACAGTCTAGAATATTGTAGAAGGAACATACAAAGATGAAGTCCTTACCTTACCTTACCTTACCTTACCTTACCACTTCAAAACTAACAAAAAGTTAAGATATTATCAAAACAAGGGTATTATCAAAATATCTCTTGAATGCCTCAACAACCTTCACAATAAATACATTTTTCCAAACATTCGGTCTGAACTTCCCCTGGTGCAGCTTTATGCCATTCCTGGGTGTTCTATCATTCGTTCTGATTACATGAAACAATGCATGCCCCTGATTGTGCAGTTGGGCAGATTACAGCTTTACAAGAGCCTTCAATAAGTCTGAGATATTCCATTCAAAATTGTTTCCAACTTTAGAAAGCATAATACAAAGCATAATAATATAAATGCTACCCTACATGCAAAAATTTTATACAGATATTATTTAAATACTGACATTTTATATATATCTCGGCAATTGCTTTATTTAGGTATACATATAATCATAGGGTGAATTAAAAAGAAAGCTAAGCCAAAAAAAAAATAAATTAATTAATTAAAACAAAACAAAACAAAACAAAACAAAAAAACAAACAACCTAACTGTAGTTTAATCACAAAAATATAAAACCACTCTGTGATACTTTTAGAGTTCAGATGGTTTATCATGTTATCTTTCAGTTGTCTTTATACTCTACTCCTGTAATATAAAGCATTCTAGAAACTTGGGGAGAATAATAGTTGGAGTGGGTCAAAAACTTGTATCTCCTTTGTCCACCTATTTGGTGATTCAGAGAAGCTTATTCATTCCAGAACTCTCTGCATTGGACTTATTTTAGCCCTTCTGGACTACATCACTATTTTTCTTTATGGTACTGATTGGTCATTTATCTGTTATTTTCATCACATATGTATTTCTGCATCTTATACCAGACTTTCTGTTACTGGAAGTCACCAATACTTTCAATCTCTATACAAGTTTTAGCAAAATTAATGCCAATTTGTGTAATCAGCTGTGGTGTAGGTACCACACAGACACCAGGGTTCTTTTAGGATCAGTAGCTGCTACTACTTTACTGATGACATAACTTCAACTCCCCTTATTGAGGACAGGCTCCCTTCTTATACTATTCACCCCAGTTCCACTAACTATCCATTGGTCATAAAGTTTTGCCTGGCAACAACAAACACCCAGCCACTTCCATGTCTTAACAGCCAGAGAACAAGCAGTCTGAGACAGCAAGGCATCTCCTGAATTGCCCTTCTTTGCTCCCTCTAAACTCTTTACATTCCCGATGGCCTCATCATTAACAGTCTGATGTTATCACCAAGGATGCAGTTTGTCGACCAGCATAGCCACACTTCCACAATCAACTGGTCAAAACTTTGACCTACATCTGTACAAATCTTTCCTAAAGGTGAGTGGCCTCCCCATGACAAAAAAAAAAAAAAATCCAAACCAAAAAGACCCTAATCTCCAATGCCTAATTTATTAAAATAGAAGAAAAACAATGAATATCTTAAAAAAGTCAGATACACTGAGTGAAACAGACAAGAAACACAACTGTTTGCAAGCCAATCTGTTCCCTTGCCCTAGCTTATTTGCAGTTGTTTCACTCAATCTTTTTCCTCAGTTCAACAGCTTTAAGGATTATCTGACTTGCAGAAAACCCTATCCAATCTTCTCTTTTCTCTGTATAGCTGGAAAGATATACTTTGCCTCCCTTGATTTCTGAGGAGTGTCTTGTCACTTTCTGTGAGTCTCAAGCCCTCCCCCTAACTCCAAATCTCTCCTGTCTCAGGGTAGTAGCTGCTCTCAGTGAAGTGGCAACCTCCCATGTCTCCAGAAGATATAAGCACAACAAGAGCCATCATTGCTGCTGCTCATCTCCTTCATTTTTAAACAAAAATTAAACAAAATTTCAGAGGAATAGCAAGAAAAATTATATGTCATAATGGCTGCAATTAGCAACAAGTTAGAGTTATCTACATTCAGAAACACAAAGACTATCTCGGAAGAAGTGAATCACTAGAAAATAGTTTGGGAAAGGGAAGAAATAAAATAAATGAATGTTCAGCTTAAGCTGCAAGTGTTCAGACGTCATGAGGTGTTTCAAGGGTCATCAATCAATGGTAAATATGGGCCCTAAGAGGAACCACTTAACTTAAATGGATAAGTGATAGAGGTCTTAAACTTTTACAGTCTGAATTGCTGCTTATCCTCATATAGATATATATGTTTTAACTATCTGGATCTTGCAAAAAGCTGAAGTCCATTGCATTCTTTACCAGAAACCAATCTTGTAAATCTCACAACATAGTTCCATCATCAGCTAGTTAACTCTTCACAATACCTGTGTTCTAAACAAGTCAATACACTAGCCTTTAAAATTAAAGCAAGTAACACTGGAAATCTGTACTCTAGGTCCAATTTTTCTTAGATGTTGGTTGGGTCTGTAAAACCACCACAGATGTACGACTCAGTCTGAGTACCTAACATGAGCTGATCTGTGGTAAACTGAACAGCTGTGATTTATAGATTTTTGACAGAGATCTAAGATGTCATAAGCATATGACTGAATTTTATACTTTTCAGTAGAGATCTCTAATCCTATTGAGGTCAGTACAACAACTAATTTTTTGAAAAGTGTATTCATTATTATCCAGTATTATGCAATACACAGTATGATGATGACTTTAATAAAACTACAAATAATTCCAGTATCCAGATCTGCAGTGCTATTAATTTTCTTCTTTATTCTAAAACAGATGTAAAAAGGAAAGAAAGGCAGCTTGGAAAGAGTTGGACCAGATTCCATGTGTCATTTAATGCTTTTTTGAATAATTCCTCATGTTTGGATATGAAATACATTAGATCTTGAAATAGCTTATCTTCATTTTAATTACTGCTGTAATTTAACTAAATGGCAATGAAATCAGGTTGTACAGGTTGAAAGAAAATTTGAAATATGAAATCAGATAATATTTTCCTAGAGGTTGACTGAACATAATCAGAAAATAAAACCTCTAAATAATTTATACCTTCTTGTGGTTTAACCCAGCAAACAGCTAAGTACCACACAGCCATTCACATGCAAAAAAAAAAAAAAAAAAAAAAAAAAAGCTTATGGGTTGAGAGGTTGAGATAAAGACAGTTTAATAGGACAGAAAAGGAAGAGAAATAATGATAATAGTAATAAAGATAATAGGAATGAATTATTATTAGAAATGATGATATAGTAATAGAAATAATGATGATAGTAATAACAGTAACAAAGTAATAATAACAAAGTAAGTGATGCACAATGCTTACCACTCGCTGACCTATGCTCAGCCTGTACTGGAGCAGCAGTCCCCCCCAGTCCCAGATAGACACCCCCTATTGATTAGTCATCATGACATCACATAGCATGGGATATCCCTTTGGCCAGTTTGGGTCAACTGTCTTTGTCCTGTCCCCTTTTGTGCATCCGTAGCCTCCTTTTTGGCAGGGTGGTATGACAAGCTGAAGAGTCCTTAACTTAGTGTATGCACTGCTCTGCAACAATTAAAACATCAGCATGTTATCAACATTATTCTCATCCTAAATCCAAAACACAGCACCATACCAGCTACTAAGAGGAAAATTAATTCTATCCTAGCTGAAACCAGGACACCCTACAGCATATTAACTCCAATTTCTCCTTCCCCCAGCTTTTCTCCATTTATTCTTGCCAAAAATTGGATTTCTTTTGACAGAATATAGGATACTACATTAAGTAATGTGATAGTTGCTAATACATAATTCTTTTAAACAAACACAGATATCATTTGCAGTAAAAAGTCTGGTTTTATACAAAGGAGAATGTTAATGAGCAAGACAGATCTGGATGCTTTTAAAGCCTTCAGTGAAACAGAAAAACAGGAAAGCAGACCAGAGTTTCATTAAAAATAAGCCAGATATTTAGTTAAACAAGAGTTTTACTTTATCAGAATTCAGATAGGTGTAATACCTCAGCCCTTTAATATTTCAATTCAGTTGTCAATAAAATGCTTTATAAAAAGATTAAATTTATTTTACTTGGACTGAAATTTTTTATTGCTTGGAATGAAATAACAGCCATAGTTATCGGACATTTGTATGTTTTACTGATACAGGTAAGGGATAATAAGTGCCTGTTATTACTGCCTAGAAATGGCAATAATGTTTATGGTGTGTTTTTTAGGACTATTTTGGATTTTAAAAGCTCAAATTGGTCACTATATAGGACCAGAAATGGTTATAACAATTCATTAAGTAATATATTTAAAAGGACTAGTCAATCTTAGTATATCTCCTTTAATGACTACTGAACTTTCTGCTTCATAATCAGCAATGTACATAGAAGGAAAGTTTTGGTGACGTTCTGTAGTAGACTAGAATAAATGTCATCACTTCTTATCAGATAAAATGTTTAAAAATAATATCTGCATATCAGCACTGAATCATTACCTTTTGAAATGATTGCATTGGAGCATATTTTGCATCAAACTTACATTATTTGATTTGGTAGTTGGCAAAAATTAATTACTATAACCAGGAGTATAGGCTGGAAAATTAACTGCTCAGTAACTCCAAAGCATGACCAAAACACATCTAATTTCTAAGAGAGAAGTTGATGTTTACCGTAGGTTTTCAAAAGTTTAAGTTCATCAAGTATAAAAGGCTGATTTTTGGAAGAATATTGATTTAATTTTCACAATACTAATAATATTTTTAGTCACTTATTCAATATTGATATACTTATATATTAGCAGCTACATCATACTCAATGTTAAGATTTCAGGAAAACATATTTTTTTATTAATTGATATATAACAGTGTTTTCCACAGAGAGAAAAACTTGGAAAAAAAATGTTTTCTTTGCTGCTGGATATTTATAGTTATATTTTTGATTAATATGTGAGAGATTTTGCCTTCCTACTGAAATATTTAAATAATTTAAAAAGTTTGAGTCTCACAGAGATATATAAAATTATGAATTATCACAGAGAGATGCTAAGGGTTAAGCCTAAATTAAATCAAAGAAGTGCATAAAGGGAAGAACTTTTATAATACTGAATTTACATGATACTAAAGAACTCAAAGTGTTTGGTTTATTTCAGAGTTTATGATGCCAGTTTTCTGGTACAAGCTTTTTTGGTCTATGTATAAAATTAATTTTTACCTAGACTTTAGATAATTTTAAAAGGAAAGCAACAGAGGAAGTTAGCACTTGACATTTTTTTGTGTGTGGTTTTGGAAATCAGAAATACAGTATTTTTAAGTGTCATAGAAGTCATGTAGTCTCTAGCTTAACTCCTGTTCCAAAGAGTAGTCAAGGGTTAAGAAAATCTACCAGCAGACTGGAGCTAAGAATTACTTTAAGCTGTTTGAATGTCTTAACTTCAATTCTTAGCTTGTGCCCAAAAATATGATTTTAAAGGCAAAGCCTTAAGCAAATGGTAAAACTCATTTACTATACAGATCTCTTAGGTGTAGCACATTTTATATTACTGAAACATATACTTTATTTTACATGTTTTATAAATAGGACATTGTGATTGTAATAGAGGGAAGTGATGAAATCTTCTGTTGTGATTAGATGTATTTTACATTATACTCATTAAATCGCTGAGCTTTTTCATATACAGTTCGTGAACTGAAATTTAAAAACACAGATTACATAATAGGGTGGAGAGGTGTATAGGTGTTAATGGGTTATTTTATGGGTTACAGTTTGAAACATAGTGGAAACAGACTAGACTAGACTAGAGTAGAATCCTTTCAGTTGGAAAGGACCAAGAAAAAATCATTGAGTTCAACTGTCAGTCAACTTTGGAGCTGACCCAAAGTTAAAACAAATCATTAAGAATGTTATCCAAATGCCCCTTAAACACAGGCAGGCACAGGGCATCAACTGCCTCTCTAGGAAATCTGTTACAGTGTCTCAGTAAATAATTTTTTCTAACATCTAATCGGAACCTCCCCGATGCAGCTTTGAGCTACTGCCATGAGTCCTGTCACTAGATAAAAGGGAGAAAGAATGAGCACCTCTGTCTCCACTTCATCTTCCCTAGGAATCTGTAGAGACCAACAAGAACAACCCTAAACTTTTTCTCCATGCTATTGCAGTTTAAATCCACTAGGTGCCTAAGCACCACAAAGTTAGTCTCTCACTCCCCTTGCTCAGAAAGACAGGAGAAGACAATACAATGAAAAAGACTGAGGGCTGAGATAATGACAGGGAGCTCACTCATGAGAACATGAAGTCATCATGAAGTTCAACCAGGAGAAGTGCAGAGTCCTGAACCTGGGTAGGAATATCTCCAGGCACCAGTACATGCTGGGGGCCACCTGGTTGATAAGCAATTCTGCAGAAAAATGATCTAGGAGTCCTGGTAGACACCAAGTTGAACATGAGTCAGCAAAGTGCCCTTGCTGCTAAGAAGGCTAAGGCTAATGATAGCATTAGGCAAAGTATTGCCAGTAGGTCTATACTTCTCCTCTACTCAGCACTGGTGAAGCCACATCTAGAATACTGTGTCCAGTTCTGGGCCCACTAGAAAAGGAAACACAGAGGAAACACAGTCATACTGGAAAGAGCCCAGAGGAGGGCTACCAAGATGATGAAGAGATGAGCAACTCTCCTGTGAGGAGATGCAGAGAGCAATGGGACTGTTCAGCCTGAAGAAGAAAGCTCAGGGTGACGATTTTATCAATGTCTATATACACCTGAAGTGAGTGTGAAAAGATAGTGGAAACAGGCTCTTTTCAGTGGTGACTAGTGCTGAGACAAGGGGCAATGGGCACAAACTAGAACACAAAAGCACCTCCCAGTTTAGTATCATCTGCAAATTTACTAAAGGTGTCTTCAAATCCTTTATCTAGATCCTTAATAAAAATATGGAAAAGAATTGGCCCCAAGACAAAGAGAAATATGTGTATATTCAGTCTAGGATTCAGTGAGGATGATCAAAAACAGGACAAGCAGGTACGTTACCATGATGTTGACCAAGTTCAATAAATTTCACAAGAACTAGGCTGTTTTAAATGGTAAAAGATTAATGTCCTTTCTTCTGTCCATAATTCCCCAAATGTTCTTCCTATTCTGAGCACTAAGCATTTTTAAGGTAAACTTCATTGTTTACCCCACTAACAGACTCTACACAGTCAGACAGTCTAAATTTTATTCCTTTTTGACTAGAAAAGCCTTTACACTACAAGCCATTTACAATGAAATGTAAGTTGTCTGGTGGCTCAACAAGACGGAAAGTTGAAAAAAAAAGTAAACAACTTCTTGTTCAGCATTTCAAACCTGCAGTCAGAGGCAGAACTTTTGAGAACATGCTATTGTAGAGAGACTCTTGCAGGAGTCAAGAAAACAATTTTGTTACATATTTTCCTTTTCCTTTATTTGAGGCTTTTAGAATCAAATAAATAATACAGGTCACTGCTGACACCTTTGATATAGTTACAAACCCTCTACAAAGTAATTCTGGCCATCTAATGGGATATCTCCTTTCAATTTTGCTTCTATTTCTTATTATGGAAAAAAAAAAAAAAAAAAAAAAAAAAGGCATGGCCAGCAGTGCATATACTCAATCATTTCTAGCTGTGAAAACACATGTTTCTGCTATTTACTACTGGTTCAGCATTTTTCAGTCTACATGACTCCCAACAATATCTGCCCGTCAAACCATAAGTATAATTCAAAAGAATGCAGTTAGCAGAACGGTTGGTTTTTAGTCATCAACACTGATTTTTCACCAGTTGCCATTGGATACACTAGCATAATACAGACAGGATGACAAAGCAATGTGGGAGCTGCTAGAGATAAACCAGTAATGTTTGGGATGCAAGCTATTCACTGCAAACTTCTGACTACAGAAAGAAGAACACGAATCAATGGTTTCTTCATAATGATCTCATAACAAACTCTTCTTAATGCTTCCAAAATTAGCCACAGTCTAAACACATTTAATGACATTTTTATGCTGAAAGTAGAATTAGACAAAATCTTTTAACCCAATGAGGAAACTAAATTTGAAAAGGTTTAGTATTTAAAATGAATTGGCAATTTACATCACAACACAATATTTCCCTCTATCTCCTGCTTTGACACATTGCTAAAATAAATTCTGCTATAAATAAAAGAGACAGCTAGGTTTTCAATGAAGATGCTTTTGTCTCTATATGTGTAAGATTTCTTACAAAAGCTTTGTATTCATGTGTATTCATGACTTACATTTTCATTTATTTTCCCAGTGTGTATGCTGCCCATGAATTTTAACACCTTAAATAATGTTTAAGTCATTGATTTCTCAGCCAGATGATATTATGCAACCTGTGGTGTTGGCAATCAAAATTACTGTGTGTGTTCAAATCTTCACTTTTGGCATATCACTTTCAAGAGGTGTCATCCAGACAAAAGAGCATGAGTACCATGCCTTACTAGTGGCACAAAGAAAAACATTATGAATGAAAAAAATATCACTTTAGTTGTTTTGTTCATTGCCCAATTACAGCAAACCAATTATTATTTAGCACCTGAGCATTTCAGAATAGGTCTGAACAACTTAATAGTAGGAATAAAGCAATCATAATGGATGGCACCAATGTAGCTAGCCTATTGACAATTTATGTTTATTAGCATAGTTTCTCAAAGGCAAAAATCCTATCTAAGAAGATCCAAGAAGCTTTATATTCAGCAGATACACAGCTGTAGTTAAAAGTTAAGTTCATGAGCTGGACTCATTTTTAAAAAAACATCTTTTGGAGGTATTTCTATGCAGAGGACTCTATGAAATGAAATACTAACTAAGAGGGGTTTTAGAATCATACAATCACAGAAACATTCAGGTTGGAAAAGACCTCCAAGCTCACGTACTCCAACCTTTAACCTAATCCTAAAGCCCACCATTAAACCATGCTACTAAGTTCTACATCTGCACATTTCTTAAAGACCTTCAGGGGTGGTGACACTTCCCTGGGCAGCCTATTCCAACATCCCACAACCCTTCCAGTAAAGAAATTTCTCCTAATATCCAACCTAAACTTCCCCTGTCACAACTTGAGGCCATTTCCCCTTGTCTTATCTGTGCTTGGGTGCTTGGGAGAAGAGACCAATCAGCATTTTGCTATAGCTGCCTTTAAGGAAGTTGTAGAGAGTGATAAGGTCTCCCTGGCTAAATAACTAATAACAGCTAATCTCTAGGCTAAACAACCCCAGTTCCCTCAGCCACGCCTCGTAAGACTTGCTCTCTAGTCCCTTCGTCAGCTGTATTTCCTTTCTTTGGACATGCTCCAGCACATAGATGTCTATCTTGTACTGATGGGCCCAAAACCAAACACGGTATTTGAGGTGCAGCCTCACCAGAGATGAGTACAGACAAATGACCACCTCCCTGGTTCTGCTGGCCACACTGTGTTTGATACAAGCCAGGATGCTGTTGGCTTTCTTGGCCCTTTGAGCACACTGCTGGCTCATGTTCAGATGGCTGTTGACCAATACCCACTAGGTCCTTTTCCCCCAAGCTTTCCAGACACTCCTCCTCCTGCTTGTAACATTGCATGGGGTTGTTGTGCCCCAAGTGCACCACCCAACACTTAGCCTTGTTGAAAGTCACGTGATTGGATTCAGGCCATCAATCTAGCCTATTCAGATCCCTCTACAGAGCCTTCCTACCCTTGAGCAGATCTATACTCCTGCCTAACTTGATGTTGTCTGCAAATTTACTGAGGGTGCACTCGATCCCCTCATCCATATCACCAATAAAAATATTAAAGAGAACTGGCCTCAATACAGGTTTCATCTGCTTTTGACAAGACCTGGATATTATTAATTAATAAGGAATAAGAGTGCTTTTTCTGCAGTTTAAAATAGTCTCTTTCACCAATCTTCTATCACACAGCCTGTAGCATTGCATGGGGTTGTCGTGCCTTAAGTTATGTCCCTGTACTTAGCCTTGTTGAACTTCATACAGTTGGACTTAGCCTGTCTTTCCAGCCTATCCAGATTCCTCTGCAAATCCTTCCTACCCTCAAGCAGATCAATACTCGCACATAACTTGGTATCATCTACATATTTACTGATGATGCACTCGATCCTCACATCCAGATCATTGATAAAGATATTGAACCATACTGGCCCCAGTATTGAGCCCTGGGAGACACCACTACTGATCAGCTTCCAGATGTATTTAACTCCATTCACCACGACTCATTAGGCTCAGCCATCCAGCCAGGTTTTAATCCAACGAAGCATAAGCTCACCCAAGTCTTGAGCAGCCAACTTCATCAGGAGAATGCTATGGGAAATGGTGAAAAAGGTCTTACTGAAGTCTAGGTAGACCACATCCAGAGCTTTTTCCTCATCCACTGAACATGTCACCTTGTTGTAGAAGGTCAGGTTCATCAAGTAAGACCTGCCTTTCATAAACCCATGCTGACTGTGCCTGATCACCTGGTTGCTCTGTAGGTGCCATGTGATGGCACTCAAGATAATCTGCTGCTTGAGCTTTGCTGACACCAAGGTCAGACTGATAGGCCTGTAGTTTCCCAGACCCTCCTGCCAGTCCTTCTTGTAGTTGGGTGCCATGTTTGCTAGGTATCGGTTGACTGGGACCTCCCCTGATAGCCAGGACTGCTGGTAAATGGTGGAAAGTGGCTTGGTGAACATTTCCTCAGCTCTCTTAGTATCCTCAGGTGGATCCCACCTGGCCCCATAAACTTGTGTACATCTAAGTGGAGTAACAGGTTGCTAACCATTTCTTCCTGGATTAGGAGGGCCTTATTCTGCTCCCTGTCCCTGTCTACCAGCTCAGGGGGATGAGTACCCAGAGAACAGCTAGTCTTGCTGCTAATGAGTGAGGCAAAGAAGGCATCAAGAACCTCAGACTTTTCCTCATGTTTTGTCACTGTGTTTCCCCCCACATCTGATAAAGGATGGAGATTCTCTTTAGTGCTTTCCTTGTTTATGTATTTATAGAAATATTTCTTATTGTCTTTAACATTGTCGTGGTTTAACCCGGCCGGCAGCTAAACACCACGCAGCCGTTTGCTCACCCTCCCCCCTCCCTCTCTGGGACGGGGGAGAGAAATGGAAAGTGAAGCCCGTGAGTTGAGATAAAGACAGTTTAATAAAACAGGAAAATAATAATAACAAAAAAAATAATAACAATAATAATAATACAATGGTGATAATAGGAAAGTAATAATAATATGTACAAACAAGTGATGCACAATGCAATTGCTCACCACCCGCTGACCGATGCCCAGCCTAACCCCGAGCAGTCCGGCCCCCTCCCCCAGCTAGCCACCCCTATATATTGTTTAGCATGACGTCAGATGGTATGGAATACCACTTTGGCTAGTTTGGGTCACCTGTCCTGGGTCTGTCCCCTCCCAGCTCTTACTCCACCCCCAGCCTGCCCGTTGGCAGGACAGAGCAAAAGGCTGAGATGTCCTTGGCTTAGTATAAGCACTGCTCTGCAACAATTAAAACATCGGGGTGTTATCAGCACTCTTCTCATCCTAAGCCAAAACACAGCATTCCACCAGCTACTAGGAAGAAAATTAATTCTGTTCTAACTGAAACCAGGACAAACATCAATAGCCAGACTGAGCTCCAGTTGATCTTTGGCCCTTCTAATTTTCTCTGCATAGCCTCACAACATCTTTACAGTCCTCCTGAGCGGCCTGCCCCTTCTTTTAAGGGTAATAAACTCTCTTATTCTTCCTGAGCTCTAGTCACAGCTCTCTGTTCAGCCAAGCCAGTCTTCTCTGCCAGCTCATAATTTAACATGGGGGAATGGCATGCTCCTGCACCTTTAGGATTTCCTTCTTGAAGTGTTCAGCATTCCTGGACTCCTTTGCTCTTTAGGACTGCCTCCCAGGAAACTCTGCCAACCAGTCTCCTCAAGTGGCCAAAATCAGCCCTCCAGAAATACAGGGTGGAAGTTAGCAGAACTGCACCCTGGCAATTTTTATTTTTCTTGCCCCTTTCTGTTTGTGTTTTTATTGAAAAAAGTGAGGCCCACAAATGCTGACATTTCTAAGTCCATAAATGTTGACGTTTTCTTGACATTTTTAGGAATATATAAAGGTTCCAGAAGTGCTAAATTTTACATTATCCAAACCATAATCAATGCAAGCAGATTTTTTATTTTTTTTTTTCCTAAACCGAAAAGAGAAGTTGTCTAAATGGATGGAAATTGCATTCAGGATAAAGGCTTTTAAATGCTACTGCTAACCTACAAGCTAGGTGTGTAAATTTCTAATATAATTAGTGCAAAATCACTCAGAATAGGTATGCATTTTTGTTTCCACTGAATAGCTGTCTATCTAGAAATGAATTCTACCCAAGGTGGAATCTTCTTTTTCATTAATATTATACCTTTTAGAAAACAGTTGATGAGTTAATTTCCTCCTTTAAAACGTGACACTTGGTATACTGTTCTAAGATATTAGTTGAATTCACACTATGAGGGAAAAAATAATATCTAAAAATTGCATAGCATCTATTTGACATTAACCAAGCCCCTGACTCACACTAAACATTTAAATAAAGATGAAGATTTTATTTAACTTAATTCTATGGCTGAAATGTGCAAAACAATAAAGAACCAGGCATGATTATATAAACAAAATATTTGGTATATTCTTTAAGTACACAGGAGCTGCCACTTTATAAAATGAATATAACAAGCAAATCTCTTTCCTAACTCCCCCGCTCCTCTAAAACTCTGATCTGTACCATATTATTATTTGAAGACTGCATTAGAGTTGTACCTCTTAAAAAGAATGCTCTTTAAAACATATCCCACAAACAACACTGAAAGGTTTTACATTTTAAAAATATTATGAAACAACAAATAATGAAAATTTAAGGATTTTTTTTTTAACCCATGCTTTGAAGTAGAATAAAAAATGTTAAACATGTTTTCTGTACCTATTTTTTCCATCTTTTCCGATTCATTTCAGTTAATCCTGTTTCAATTCTCCAGATAATGAAGCAAAATGGACAATGTTAAAATCTCTTTCTTATCTTCCTCTTGAAAATAATCAAGCCACATACTCAGAAAATCTAGATGTAATTGTTGTAACTCAATGAATTAGCAGGAAAACATTTGCAAATCAATACTATATTCTGTCATCAAGAACATAACAAATATCTCTGTTTCACATCAGCAAATAGACTTTGAAAATGTCCACAAAACTGGAAAAAAAAAGTTAGTCCTTTTTAATATAAACAGGGAAACTAAAATTAATGGGAATATGTAAATTAAAAAAAAAAAAAAAAAAAAGATTACATAGAGAAACCTTAAAATATTTCTTTAAAACAGATATCAATTCACATGTAAAATGTAGGTAGTCCATTGATTATAATCTGTTTATTATACAAATAAGTTCACACAAGTAATTCTGTCTTTGACATATAAAGGTTTCTTGTTATTTCTAAAATAGTTTTGCTAATACTTATGTATTATTGTTGAAAGTAGAATTAGCTGTTTGCATTTAAAAATAATATTTCATTATTTTTTAGTAGTTGTTTGTAACATCAACATATATTCACATATCAGAAAATTTGGTTAACTTGCTATAACACTATTTATTTTAAACAACTTCTCTAAGCACTACTTTAGTCTACCCTTTTTGACTAGAGTCATGCTGCTCCTAGACTTGAATTCCTTATATTTACATCTTGGAAAATGTTCAGCATTTCTTCTCACCCTATTTTAATAATATGATATTCCCTTTAAGCCAAAATTTAACAACCAATTTGTTACCTGAGTATTTTCTTCCAAACTGAAGAAACTGCAGAATAACCTCTTTGTTAATTATCATCATTTTGGTCCTTTAGAAAGCTCTAGAAATGTAGGTGCTATTTTGTATGCTTTGTTGTTTTAGAATTAAAGATATTTTTGATTAAATTTAAATTTAATAAGTTGATTAAAATTTAAAAATAATTAAAGATATTTTAATAATTAAATCCTAAGAAATGCCCAAGGCATGATTAAAAAAAAAAAAAAAGAAACATATTACCACGTCTTGCCTAGCAAATTCATTCACATCTATTCTAGTGAGCTTTTTCTTACTTTTACTATCTCAATACAAAACTGTGATACATTTCTATCAGTGTCACTATGTCACCTGAAGACCTTGGTTACTGTGATTTTTCCACTACATAACATGCAGGTTGTTCTTATTATCATATGTCTCCAAAAAGAAACTTAATCTGCCAAATCCATCTCTGAGCTTTGCAATGACATTATGACATTGCACTGCTTTTAGAACTTCTTTTCATAAAGCAACAGTCTCTGCTAACTGAATGGTAATTTGTACAGGAATAACCCTATGTGTCACAGACTACTTCTGAGTGAGCAGAAAATTTACAGTTACATTTAATAAAGAAAGATGGTACACTCTGATAACATTTTTTCATTCTTCACAGTTCCTCCTCCTCTACCCTTCCTCCACATATGTACATTTAAGATTTAATCAACTGTTCACAATTAACAGAGAGAAAAAAAAAAAGTTCTAGAAATTTGGTTTCAAGGGGGTTGTAACAGCATGTGAGTATGACCAACCAAGACTTCACAGATTACTGTCTCAGAATTCCCTCCCAGACACTCCCCACTACCCTTCCAGCTTCCTGCCAAAATAATAATAATAATAATAAAATAATCTGTACTTTCTGTACTTTCTGTTATTTATTGTGTGAGATTCAGCACATTTTTATACTGTTATGTTTCAAACTTTCTCAAGTGATTACATATGCATCTACAGCAAAGCTTGTAAAACTCTATCACAAAAATGCAAAGATCAGTCTATTTAAAACAGATTTAGTGACACTGGAGCACAAAAAATAGAGGGTACTTACCTGAGTAACACAAGTATGTTTTTCTTTGGCAGAGGTGTCCCATTCACTACTTCCTTGGATGTTCCATCAGCTTTGCCAAAAACTACAAATATGTGAGGTAATCTCTAGTGATAACACAAGACAATTGAGAGCATGTAAAATAAACATCCCTGCAGACACCAAGGTCAGTGCAGGAGGTGTTCCAGGCACACAGCAGAAGTTCCCGTGTGGCCTGTGGAGAGGTTTCTGATGGAGCAGGCTGCCCATGGGTCCCACAGTGGAGCAGATCTTCACGCTGCAGCCCATGAAGGAGCTGGACACCAGGTGGATGTGGTGTGGAGGAGGCTGCGGCCCATGAAGAGCCCACAAAGGATCAGGAGGTCTGGGGGGAGCTGCTGTCCATGGGGGACCAATGCTGGAGCAGTCCACTCCTGAAAGACTGCACCCATATGGATCCATATTAGAGCAGTTGTTGAAGAGCTGCCATCTATGGGAAGCCACACAGGATGAGTTCAGGGAGGATGGCATCTTGTGGGATGGACCACATGCTGGAGCAGGGGAAGAGAGTGACCATGAAGGAGAATCATTAAGTGTTATGGACTGACTGCAGCCCCCATTCTCCATTCCCCTGTGCAACTCAAAACAAAGAGGTAGAAGTCAGTAGATGAGAGGAAGGTGTTTACAATTTGTTCTCATTTCAGTTCTCACTGACCTAGTAAGCAATAAATTACATTAACCTCCCTATGCTGGGTCTGTTTTGCCTGTGATGGTAATTGGTGAGTCATTTCCCTTAGCTCAACCCATATATTTTTTTCATCTTATTTTCACCCCCTGTCCTTTTGAGGAGAGCGAGTGAGAGAGCAGTGAAGTGGTGCTTAGCACCACCTTAAACCACATAAAATGTATGTATATATGTATATAAAATGTACATAAAATAAATACATAAAATCAGAATGTCAGAGGCCTTTATACCCTCCTGATCCTTCAAGCATTTCTTTATTGTTACTCAGCTTATTCTTTGTATCAGAAACAGGTTAACAGAACATTAACAAGACATATTATGAAACTAAGGTTAAACAGATAAAAGATTATTATTCCTGGTTTGAAATTGCTGAGCATTCAATGTGTGGGATGGGGGAAAGTCAAAATAGAATATTCATGTCTTTTTCTTTCGAAATCCTCTTGACATGAAAATAAACTGAACCATAGATGACAATTTTCATGACCAGCACCTGTTCCATTCTATAATACTCCCAGATAAACAACATCCTGGCAAAATTTGGGCAACCTTGTTTTTGTTTTAGAAATATTTAGGGGAAAATAGAAAAGGTGTCATAACTTTGACTGTCTAAGAATAAGGTGATTAAAACATTTTGCAATTTGAAAAGAAAGACATGGAGTTGATACTTTCCAAATATAGTATATGATGCAGATACTACAGTTTTAGGAAAACCGCTGGTCATGAAAATATTGTCTCTTGTTTCTAAATATGTCCACTTAGATTTTTTTTACATGAATATACATACATATACATACACATTTTAGACACTAAAGATACTACAGTCACTCCATTCAGATGGAAGAGCTTGGATTAGATCACAGGTTCAGATTATAATAAAGTTGATTTAGAAGTATATTTGTTCTTGGTTACTCCCATCCATTGCATAAATTATTCAGATAAAAGCAAATTATTGCTGATTCTTAACATATTTCATAACTCTATTGAGTAAGAAAATGTGTTTAAACACTTACTTAAATCAGGCAAATATTGTGACAGCCCATTTCTTTCAATAGACTGATTTCAGTCCCTACTAATATGGTCCTCTCATCCTTCCACAACCCCTTCTCTCACACCAATCATCTACAGTTCTGGACATCTGTCCTTACTAAAGATTAATTCAAATCAAAATGCAGAAAGGGCTAAAAAGAGTTAGTCTACACATGTAGACACAGAGATTCACATGCTTCCAGCCAGGCAGATGGAAACCAAACATGGCTCAGATGCAGCGCCGCTGAGATAGCACTGTTCTTGAGTTAATCATACCCTGCCTCTCAGCAGGACAATGACAGTCTATCTTATAACTGGAGAATAAATGAAAAAGACTTGTTTTGTCTAACAAAACAAACAGTGAGTGGGTATTACTGTTATCTGTAAACACACTAGGAGGTAAACATCAGAAAGGCATAAGAGTTATTCAGAAAGGCATAAGCGTTATTGAAATTGAAGGGCACTGTTGGCAAATGAGCAAGTGAGTAGAAATGGACCATGAAAAAGTTTAAGCTCCAAATCAGACTACCTCTAAGCAGCAGAATATGTGGGTTCTGATCTGCTTCCTGGCAGCTCTGCCTGCTATTAGTTTTTTTCCAATTTTCTCACAGGAATTTATAAATTTATGAAACACCCCATGAATTAGCTGCCCAGCATAGCAGTGGTTAGACTGAATGACTCTTCCAATACTTTGCTCTCATATTCAACTGGCACGTGTGAATAAATATTCCTGCATTATCCCATGTTTTTTCATGCTGTCTTGCACTTAGCATACCTCCCTATTTTCATATCATGTATCTAACTTGGAGCATAGACTCCAAGTCTGTGAAATAATTCCTAGTAATAGCTGTATTCTTCATCTCCTTCCTACAGAAATGGCTGTTCCAGATTTTCTAATCTCAACTCATTCAGATTACTTATGCAATTTGAAAACTACAGTAACTATTCTTAATTTAACTTAACTAAAATGTAACACTAATAAAGCTAACAGTGCACTGCAGAAGTATACCTTACTTTCAAATAACCAGAATATTACTTAAGCCACACACTGATTAGCCAGGTTCAGTTGCACTCATATTTCATAGAATCATAGAAAGAGAAGGTTGGAAAGGACCAACAAGATCATCTAGTCCAGCTGTCCTCTTACCACCAATACTACCCAAAAGCTACTAAATCATATCTCATAGCACCTTGTCCAAGTGCTTCTTGAGCACCATGAGGTTGGTGACTCCACCACCTACCTGGGCAGGCCATTTCAGTGCCTGACTACTCTTTGAGAGAAAAGTTTTTTTCCTGATATCTAATCTAAATCTCCCCAGGCACAACTTGTGGCCATTTCCTTGAGTCCTATCATTAGTTACCTGAAAGAAGAGGCCCACCCTTCTCTTCATCAAAACCTCCCTCAGGAAGTTGTAGAGTGCAATGAGGTCTCCCTTGAGCCTCCTCTTCTCCAGAATAAACAATCCCAGCTCCCTCAGCTGCTCCTCATAAGACTTGTGCTCCCTCACCAGTTTTGTTGCCCATCTCTGGACATGGTCCAGGGCCTCAATGTCTTTCTTGTATTGAGGGGCCCAAAACTGAGCACACTACTAGAGATGCAGCCTCACCAAAGCTGAGTAAAGGGGGACGACTACCTCTCTGCTCCAGCTGGCTACACTATTTCTAATACAGGCCAGGATGCCATTGACCTTCTTGGCCACCTGGGCACACTACCAGCTCATGTTCAGCTGAGCATTGATCAGCATTCCCAGGTCCCTTTCCTCTTCACAGTCTTCTAGCCATTGTGCCCCAAGCCTGTAGCACTGCATGGGGTTATTGTGGCCAAAGTGCAGGACATGGCACTTGGCCTTGTTTAACCTCATCCCATTCTCCTCAACAGTCCCAGAGACTGTCAGTAGATAGGATGGACTCAAAAGGGAGGAGGGACAGAATCCATGCACCCCACTGCACGGGCTCCCACACCCACCACTGCAGCTAACTGAGGGCAGTTCTCACGTGCTGCTTGCCCCTCCCTGCTTGTGGAGGGCATGGGCACAGTTGCTGTTGCCCTGGCATCTCTCACTCCCTGTCAGCCTCTCTCACCACAGCCGGTGGGTGCGGCCTGGTCATGCTGTTGTCCTGGTGAAACAAGAGCCTGAAATCCCCTTTACTCATGTTCAGGGGCTGCAGCTGCAGCTGAGCCAACTCCAAGGTGGCTGACCTCAAGTACTGACTACAACCTCGACTATTTATAGTAAATGTGAGAAAAATATATCATCATTATACTCTAGACTACAAAAACAATGCACCATTTAATTAAAATTAACAACTCCAAAGAAACACTGACATTTTCATTCAAATACTCCTGAAAACTTTGGCACCTACAGCTTTATTTGAGAGATTAGGAGGTCCTACTATAATTTGAAACATTAAGTAACTTTTTTAGTAAATGGAAATACTTGCTAAGGATAACTTTAGCCAAGAGAGATGCTTCCCACAAAGTGTTTTTACAGTTAGAAAAAGAAAAAAGGCTTTTTCACAGAATTCATATCAGGAGTCTAACTTAGGTTTCCTGAAATGCCCTTTGACTCAGAAACACTAGAAGATCATTTGGTCTGGATGCATTTAATGATTCCTGAATACACACAGACACACAGACACACACAGACACACACACACACACACCTCAAACCACTCCTACGATCCTAATCCAGCTCATCTCTTTTGGTCACATTTTCTTTTCACCTGCTACTAGATTTGGCACTTGCCAATTTTCCATGTAACTAAAGTGCTGTTTTTTGTTTGTTTGTTTGTTTTTGTTTGTTTTTTAAACCTTCTATAGTTCCTGTTAGTTAGACCAGTCCCAGGTCCACATTGCCAATGCACAGCCTTGTGCATCCCCTTGAGGTATGCATCTTCTAGTGGGCAGAAAATCCTTTGCACAGGAAAAGAAATGTGACAAGAGGACAGTAGTGGCACCAAAATCTCCATCTTATGTCTCAAACGGTACAATATCTCCTTGTCTCAGGGAATCATTCTGTAAATTTGAAAGAACTGTGTTGTATAAACATCGTTTATAATCCAGAAAAATAAGGGATCATCTATTATTTTCTACAACTCAAAACAGGGAATACCGACACCAAACATTCCTTGTAGATATAAATGACTGTTATTCTCATTTACTCCTTTCATGGGACTTCCCTTAATTTCTTCATCTTTCTATATACGGCTTACAGTATGCTATTTCAGCACATACCAACCGGTTTGGAAAATAAATATGTTCCAGTTGGGACATCAGAAAAAAAGTCACTTTTGTCTTTGGATGAACACTGAGTTACACAGAATGGAAGTTCTGTAAACAATTATTGAAATTTGGAGTTAAAAAATCCTACATTTAACCTAAACTTCAGTCAGATATCCAAATTGTTCCTTCCTTAGAAAACAAGGATTTCTTGATAGCATTCCATGCGTTCATTCAGTTTTGGAGATAAAATTAAAATTTATTTATTTGTTATTTCTACTGTTGTTTGCATTTAACTGTGTAATTACAGGTGTCTTTGTAAAATATTTCTGGATTGTTTCATAGCACATTCTACATCAGTTCAAAGCTATACATTGGTACTCTTTGTAAACATCTTTAAGAATTTAATTTTAAAAGAAAAATATATTCACAATTCAAATATTATAGAATAACTATCAGAATTTTACCGATACACTGTCATGATAAATATGAATTAGATAGAATATCTTTTAAAAAAAATCTGCATGTAGAGGTCTGAAAAAAGGGAGATTTTAATCATAATTTTGCCTCAAATTGGAATTTACTTTCCATAATTGTTTTGATTTTTCCCATTACAGAATCACAGAATTTCTAGGTTGGAAGAGACCTCAAGATCATCGAGTCCAACCTCTAAGCTAACACTAACAGTCCCCACTAAACCATATCCCTAAGCTCTACATCTAAACGTCTTTTGAAGACTTCCAGGGATGGTGACTCCACCACCTCCCTGGGCAGCCCGTTCCAGTGCCTAACAACCCTTTCAGTAAAGAAATTCTTCCTAACATCTAACCTAAAACTCCTCTGGCACAACTTTAGCCCATTCCCTCTCGTCCTGTCACCAGGCACATGGGAGAACAGGCCAACCCCCACCTCGCTACAGCCTCCTTTAATGTACTTATACAGAGCAATAAGGTCACCCCTGAGCCTCCTCTTCTCTAGGCCAAACAAGCCCAGCTCCTTCAGCTGCTCCTCATAGGACTTGCTCTCCAGGCCCCTCACCAGCTTTGTCGCTCTTCTTTGGACCCGCTCAAGCACCTCGATGTCCTTCTTGTAGCGAGGGGCCCAAAACTGAACACAGTACTCGAGGTGCGGCCTCACCAGAGCCGAGTACAGGGGGACGATCACCTCCCTAGCCCTGCTGGTCACAGTGTTTCTGATACAAGCCAGGATGCCGTTGGCCTTCTTGGCCACCTGAGCACACTGTTGGCTCATATTCAGCCGACTGTCCACCATCACTCCCAGGTCCTTCTCTGCCTGGCAGCTCTCCAACCGAGTTCTCATGTGTGCTACTATCATCTACCTGGGGGATATTCAAGCTACATGAATTAATTTTCCATTGGTAACAGCCATGAACACAATATTTTGCAGCTCTGTAAGGAAGCAGAGTACATTTCATTGGAGCAAGAAAGTTGTTCTTAAAAGACACAATTTATATTTGTGGAACAACTGTCTGAAATGTCTTATTTCCATCTTGTGTTTCTTCTTCAAAATGTGGTGTACATCCTTAAAATTACCCTGAAGAATAAGTCAGCTAAAATAACCAAAATAATCATCCAGATTCATATACTTGGCCTGTAATATTTTATCTCAGTTACTTACAGTTCAGTAAATATTAATTTAAATTACTAAATTTAAATATAGTAATTTAAATACTATTTTAAATACTAATTTAAATTACAAATACTAATACTTGTAAAATTATAATTAAAAATGTAAAGTTATATTAATAAACAAAATTCACTATCTGGACCATACAGATTTATTTTTTCTGTTATTTTACACTGAACTTCAGTAGCAGAAAATCTTCTTTACATAAGAACTATGTAACAGAAGCAAAACTGCTTTGAGAAACTGCTGTCTGCACAATCTGTTTTTCCAAAATAATTTGTCATGTCTTTTTAAGTTTTTCTTTGGCAAAAGACAGATAGGACCTATTACTAGTTTATTTTGCTTTGTGATGTGTTCCAAACATAACTTTCATTTATCCATATGGGTAAATGTTGTAAGCAATAGTCATTCAGGAGCTATACAGGGTTCAAGAACAACAACAAATTATTTTTCAAGGAATGCATCGGTTTATTGCTTTAAAAGGATTTAAAGTATTGAATTTCAAGGTAATCTTGTTCCAACATATGCTAAGCTATCATATAAAGCTACATAGCATGATATAATATGGTAAAATTAAACATAACCACTCTGAGATTAGATGAACCTTCAATTGCATTTAAAGTGTAAACAAGTAAAATATTGATTACATTTAAGCTTCCATTTAAACTGTTTGTCTCTGTCTTCTTCAGTGCAGTGTACCTGAAAACTGCCTTGCTTGGATTAATTTCAGGTGGGAGTATTTACATCTAAATGTCTTTTGAAGACTTCCAGTAATGGTGACTCCACCACTTCCCTAGGTCAGAGGTTGGACTCGATGATCTTGAGGTCTCTTCCAGCCTAGAAATTCTGTGATTCTGTGTGATTCTGTGATTTAAAAATGTAACCTAAACTAGATGACTGTGAAAATGACTGAAAACCAGTAAAAAGACCTGAAGTGCAAGTTGCAGCAATAGACTGTATCAATCACAAAGACATTGCCAATTATTCACTTTAACAGCTTATGTCCATTTGGCATTTTTTCCAAACAGATTTTAGTTAGATCATTAGTACTTCACATATTAGACATATTGAGACTGTAGGGGAGATTGAGTCCATCCATTGTTCTTCCTTCTGCTCCCAAAAAGCTGTCAGAAAAAAAAAAAAAAAAAAAAAAAAAGCTGCCTTTTCCCCTTCTCATTTAGAGCAATTGGGCCCCATTTTTCTTCTTGTTCTCATGGTTCGTGTGCCCAGAGCTCTTCCTAAAGTTTCAGTCTATTTCAGCTATTGACTTTTGGGTTAAAGGGAAAAGATGAAACAAAGGTTAGCTTAGACTACCATAGGAGAACCTTGACTAGAAAAGTGGTAGTTGGTTTTGGCCTGTGCTGGAGTACAGCTTCACAGAAATGAAAGTTGATAAATTATTAACATGAGGAGTTTGACAGAAATTAATATTATTTAAAGAACACTGACAGAGAATGGTGACCATACTTTTCTGAAAGTCTTCAGGTCAGTGATGAAAGAAAGCTTAATTCAATTAATAATGAAATTCTAATTTAAAACACAACAATATAATATTTAGCATATATTAAGTTTATCAGCAATTAACATCTTAACATATTTTCTAATACATCTGAGGAATTTTGAAGATATAAAAATAAAGTGTAAAAGACACATTTCAATGAATGATTCTTTCAGGTCTTTCCCGATAATACTGTTTCTGGTCTCATAATGCTCTAATTCTGACAGGACAGACTATGACAAAGAAGATGACCAACTGCTTTGAGTTTAGCAACCCAGACTCTACGTGAAAGCTACTTGATTTCTGCTTGATTGACATCTCACTCTGACTAAAGATAGCGTAAGTTAATTGTGTCCTCTTTTGTCTTTTGTTTTTAGTGAGACACATAACACTACAGGAAGCAATTCTGACTTTTAACAGTGGACAACAGCTCCTCATAATATTACTATTGCATCAGAACAGATACAAATTTATCTTTATCCAAGTATTGTGCATGCCATGCAGACCTGAAAATCACCAATTTTTACAATAATTACTGAATCATTTTTGGATGTAGGAAAGAGTATATTTCTGGCATTGTTGCATTCATTCTGTGTGCATAATCTTGTTTCTCATAATTAACATCTAAACTCATTCTATTCTCTTCTCTGTGCTGAGATGTCTTCAAAGGAATTGTACTGCTAAACTGTGTCAGTCTAACCTACATTTCATTGGCAGTTAAGAAATCTGTTCTACTGTTGCATAGAGATGTATGAAACATGGTCTCCACAAGAGTGGTCAAACTGCTCATTAGTAATGTAAGAATGTAAGATGCCTGAAGTCATTAGTGGTAGAACCTAGTTGAACTGTCACAATTTGTATATGAACTGTCAAAACCAAAATATCATAAAGTCTGAAGGAACCAAAGTATCTACTGAACTCAGCACTTATTCTGTCCGCTTTATAGGCTTTAGGTGAAATACAAAGCCCAATGTGCACTGCATATAATCACATCCAAAATTTTCTAAATAGATTGTTGATGAATTTTTGTATTTGGAAAAAAAAAAAAAAAGATGTGTTTTTCTCCTATTTGTAAAGTCTATCTTGAGTTGTATGTGTTGAGACAAGACGAGACATTTTTATAAATCATACACTTGATGATTTGAATCTGAATCAAATATGAAAGCATCTGAATATGGACTTCAGTTTATATAGAGATATGTGATATCAAGTAGGAATGAACTATTGAAAAGCTGAACTATTTAAAAGCTGGGATTTGCTTTCAAATTAGTAAACAATTGAAAAGCAACTACATTTGAAGTAACTAACTTGTAAAATTTTTATTAATCTGGTTCTTCAAAATTTTAAAGATATTGGTTCTTTCGAATCAACCAGTGATTTTTTTTTTTTTTTTAATACATTGTCTTGGTTTCAGTTAGAACAGAATTAATTTTCTTCCTAGTAGCTGGTGGAATGTTGTATTTTGGCTTAGGATGAGAAGAGTGCTGATAACACCCCGATGTTTTAATTGTTGCAGAGCAGTGCTTATGCCAAGCCAAGGACATCTCAGCCTTTTGCTCTGTCCTGCCAACGGGCAGGTTGGGGGTGCAGTAAGAGCTGGGAGGGGACAGACCCAGGACAGGTAACCCAAACTAGCCAAAGGGGTATTCCATACCATCTGACGTCATGCTAAACAATATATAGGGGTGGCTAGCCGGGGGGAGGGGGCCGGACTGCTCGGGGTTAGGCTGGGCATCGGTCAGCGGGTGGTGAGCAATTGCATTGTGCATCACTTGTTTGTACATACTATTATTACTTACCTATTATCATCATTATTATTATTATTGTTATTATTATTTTTGTTATTATTATTTTCCTGTCTTATTAGACTGTCTTTATCTCAACTCACGGGCTTCACTTTCCATTTCTCTCCCCCGTCCCAGAGAGGGAGGGGGGAGGGTGAGCAAACGGCTGCGTGGTGTTTAGCTGCTGGCCGGGTTAAACCACGACAGTCTTTTTGGCGCCCAACGTGGGGCCCAAAAGGTTGAGATAACGGCAGATCTGACCAGAGTGTGTTAAACTAAAATTGGTGTAAGTATTAGACCTGCTTAATAGTCACTTGTCATAATGCTGATTGCTTTAATCTCAACTCTGCTGTGCCTGTTTTCCAAATTGAGTATTATAGTACATTATTTTCCGTATTTGCTCTCTGTCGTGTTGTTTATCCTCTCCGGGCCCTGGTTTCAGATCATTATGGTACTGAGTGTTGTAGCAATGGCTTATGAGACGATGAGATATCTGGTCATGACTCTAACTTGGTATTTGTACTCAGTAACATCGTCGACTCTGTACTTTGGAAACTGTATCTTGGAAACTATTAGCAATTATACCTATTGTTTTTTTCCATTAGGGAGTCAATCTGTGGAGGGGAAAGGGGAAGATATTTTTTCTTACTTGATTACTCTCCCTTTCTCCTTCACCACCCCTGTATCCTCCTGGATTACTCTCCCTTCCTCCTTCACCACCCTCTTATCCTCCGAGCTTGTTACAATAGCTCTCCAAGATATTGAATATTCTTGGGATACTCAGACCAGCATAGTCTTGTTGTTCTGCCTCCTGAATGCACTTCAGATTCTGCTTAAAGTTAAACAACTACTTAGGAAGGGGCCTGGCTCATGCCTATCGAGCTGCCATTGATACTGCTATCAACTTAGTGACAGACCCTGCGGCCACTCGAAGCCCTGTGACAGATCCAACAGCCACTGTGACCCCTACGGTAGACTCTGCAGCTGCTCCAATCCCAGCTCCTGCAGCCGCTCCAGTCCCAGCTCCTGCAGCCGCTCCTGTTCCAGCTCCTGCAGCTGCTCCAGTCCCAGCTCCTGCAGCTACTCCAGTTCCAGCTCCTGCCGCTACTCCAGTCCCAGCTCCTGCAACTGCTCCAACTCCGGTTCCTGCAGCCGCTCCAGCTCTGGTTCCTGCGGCTGCTCCAGCTCCTGCAGCCGCTCCAGCTCCTGTGTCTGGGTCAGAGAAAAGAGCTGTAGCAGTGCAAGTTGTCCCTGCAGAAGGTATTCCAACCCCTGTGGCAGACCCTGTAACGGGGTCAGAGAAATGAGCTGTAGCAGTGCAAGCTGCCCCTGTAGAGAAGGTGAAAAAATGGTATAGAGATTCAGGTCATTTAGAACGCAGAGAGTCTTCTGCCAAATCTAGGTATAGAGACGACGGAGATGACGACGACGCTGGGCCATCAAGGATCCAGGAGGAGGAAGATGAGGATACCGAAAAATCAACAGTAACTACTCGAAGCCTAAACGAGTGTGAGCTATGAGACGTGCGAAAAGATTTTGGTTGTTGTATAGGTGAGCAGCTTGTCACCTGGCTGCTCCGGTGCTGGGACTCTGGAGCCAATTGTGTGGAATTAGATGGCAGGGAAGCCAAGTGGCTGGGATCCCTTGCTCGAGATGCCAACATTGACAAAGCAATTGCAGATGGAGCACAATCTAACAGCCTCTGGAGATGTCTCCTCTCAGCTGTGAGGGAAAGGTATCCCTGCAAGGAAGAACTTTTATGTCTACCAGGCAAGTGGACCACTATGGAGAAGGGAATCCAGTACCTGAGGGAATTAGCCGTACGGGAAGTGATTTATGAGGATCCAGACCTCAGACAAACATCCAAAGATCCAGATGAAGTCAGGTGTACACGACCCATGTGGTGGAAGTTTGTACGGAGTGCACCATCATCATGTGCCAGCTCATTGGCAATAATGGCCTGGAAAGAGGATGAGGAACCCACAGTGGATGAAGTGGCTAAACAACTCCGGCAGTATGAAGAAAATCTCTCCTCTTCCTTACAGGCCTGCGTCTCAGCTGTGGAGAAACTTTCTGAAAAGGTTCATCAACTTGAAGAGAGATTATTCTCCTCTGCACCTGTACAAAGCAGTGTCTCAGCTATCAGGGGTAGGCGTTCATCCACGCAAGGAAGACGATATGGTGGGTACCCTGTGGTTTTACTTACGAGACCATGGAGAGGACATGAGAAAATGGGATGAAAAATCTACCGCGACCCTAGAGGCACGGGTACGTGAGTTGCAAAAGAAAACAATCAGGAAAAAGGGATTCTCTGAAAAGTTTGCTGCTCCAACTTTCAGCAGACAGTCCTTCAATCACAGAAACGAAGAAGATTCTGACCAGGATTAGGGGGGCCCTGCCTCCATCCAGGGGGAGGAAAGGGACAAACGAGTTTATTGGACTGTGTGGATTCGATGGCCTGGCACGTCAGACGCACAGAAGTATAAGGCTTTAGTAGACACCGGTGCACAATGTACTATAATGCCATCTAGCTATAAAGGGCCAGAGCCCATCTGTATTTATGGAATGATGGGGGGATCTCAGCAGTTAACTGTATTGGAGGCTGAAGTGAGTCTGACTGGGAATGAGTGGCAAAAGCACCGCATTGTGACTGACCCGGATGTATCCTTGGCATAGACTATCTTAGAAGAGGATATTTCAAGCGCCCAAAAGGGTTCCGGTGGGCTTTTGGTATAGCTACCTTAGAGACAGAGGGCATTAAACAATTGTCTGCCTTGCCTGGTCTCTCAGAGGACCCCTCTGTTGTGGGGTTGCTGAGGGTCGAAGAACAGCAAGTGCCAATCGCTACCACAACTGTGCACCAGCGGCAATACCGCACTAACCGAGACTCCCTGATTCCCATCGATAAGCTAATTCATGAAATGGAGAGCCAAGGAGTGATCAGCAAGACTCATTCACCTTTCAATAGTCCCATATGGCCAGTGAGAAAGTCTAATGGCGAGTGGAGACTAACAGTGGACTATCGTGGCCTGAACGAAGTGACGCCACCACTGAGTGCTGCAGTGCCGGACATGCTGGAACTTCAGTACGAACTTGAATTGAAGGCAGCCAAGTGGTACGCCACAATTTATATTGCTAATGCATTTTTCTCCATCCCTCTAGCAGCAGAGTGCAGGCCACAGTTTGCTTTCACTTGGAGTCCAATATACTTGGAATCGGCTGCCCCAGGGGTGGAAACACAGCCCTACCATGTGCCATGCACTACAGGAACTTTATCCCCAACTACAGTACATAAACAGGTTTGATTGGGCAGGTCCAGCTCGGTTGGCAGATCCCCTAGTATTGACTAACCAGGTGGCCTTTGCCAAATGCGTATCCCAATTTTTGAATGTCCCAGTGCCCATTGCTTTCAATGTAGTCTTTAACAGTCCATTGTATCGTTCAACTTTCCCGGAGGCTGGTGCATGATAGGGGATGTGATACACCCACTCAATACCATGTTCTTTGGCCCAAGTGTCTATAAGGTTGTTTCGGAAATGAGTTCCATTGTCTGACTCTATTCTTTCTGGGGTGCCATGTCGCCATAGGACTTGCTTTTCAAGGCCCAGGATAGTGTTCCGGGCGGTGGCATGAGGCACAGGATATGTTTCCAGCCATCCGGTGGTTGCTTCCACCATTGTAAGTACGTGGCGCTTGCCATTGCGAGTTTGAGGGAGTGTGATGTAATCAATCTGCCAGGCCTCTCCATATTTATATTTCAGCCATCGTCCTCCATACCAAAGAGGCTTTGACCGTTTGGCTTGCTTGATTGCAGCACATGTTTCACAGTCATGAATCACCTGTGCTATAGTGTCCATGGTCAGGTCCACCCCTCGATCACGAGCCCATCTGTATGTTGCATCTCTACCTTGATGGCCTGAGGTGTCATGGGCCCATCGGGCTATAAATAATTCACCTTTATGTTGCCAATCCAGGTCCGCCTGAGCTACTTCAATCTTAGCAGCCTGATCCACCTGCTGGTTGTTTTGATGTTCTTCAGTAGCCTGATTCTTGGGCGCATGAGCATCTACGTGGCATACTTTCACAGCCAGGTTCTCTTCCCGAGCAGCAATATCTTGCCACAATGCAGCAGCCCAGATGGGTTTGCCCCTACGCTGCCAGTTGTTTTGCTTCCATGGCTGTAACCATCCCCACAGGGCATTTGCTACCATCCATGAATCGGTGTAGAGATAGAGAACTGGCCATTTTTCTCGTTCAGCAATGTCTAAAGCCAGCTGAATTGCTTTCACTTCTGCAAACTGACTTGATTCACCTTCTCCCTCGGCAGCTTCTGCAACTCGCCGTGTAGGGCTCCATACAGCAGCCTTCCATCTCCGATGCTTCTCCACAATACGACAGGACCCATCAGTGAACAGGGCATATTTCTTTTCATTCTCTGGTTACTGGTTGTACAGTGGGGCTTCTTCAGCACAACCCACCTCCTCCTCTGATGATATCCCAAAGTATTTGCCTTCTGGCCAGTCCATAATCACTTCCAATATTCCTGGGCAACTGGGGTTTCCTATTCGAGCCTGCTGAGTAATCAGTGCAACCCACTTGCTCCATGTAGCATCAGTTGCATGATGCGTAGAAGAGACCCTTCCCTTGAACATCCAGCCTAGTACCGGCAATCGGGGTGCTAGGAGGAGCTGCGCTTCAGTACCGACCACCTCCGAAGCAGATCGAACTCCTTCATATGCTGCCAATATCTCCTTTTCAGTTGGAGTATAGCGGGCCTCAGATCCTCTGTATCCCCGACTCCAAAACCCCAGGGGCCGACCTGGAGTTTCCCCAGGTTCTTTCTGCCAGAGGCTCCAGGTGGGGCCGTTCTCCCCGGCTGCAGTGCAGAGCACATTCTTTACATCTGGTCCTGTTCAAACTGGCCCAAGGGCTACTGCATGGACTATTTCCTGCTTGATTTGTTCAAAGGCTTGTCGTTGTTCAGGGCCCCATTCAAACTCATTCTTCTTACGGGTTACTTGGTAGAGTGGGTTTACAATCAGACTGTGATTTGGGATGTGCATTCTCCAAAACCCCACAACATACATAAAAAAAAAGAAAAAAAGAAGACAGAGAGCCTTATAGATGACTTGTAATTAAATATTGAGCCTTAAGGATTTGTTTGTATGTTTGTTTTTTAAGCAGACAGCATTTTTTGACAATAACATTAGAATTGAGTCAGAATTATAGATAGAGTTAATTTGTTGGCTTTTCTGACTGACAGCATAAGTCTAATTCCATTACTGAAGGATTTTTTTAGGGCAGCTTAGCTACCATCATATGACAGAAGGCTTATTAATAAAATGTGTTGTGTCACCAATGTCAGTTACTGCCTATTATAATCCCTGAGACGTGTGATCATTTTGACTGTCTTTAAATTAATAACATGTTTTTTGCTAGCTTGATGGACCCTCAATTAGCAGAAGAGATTCACTGAATTTCAATTGTCTTGAATGAAATTAGGATATATTAATTAAAAAGGAAACTCAGCATTATTAGTGTCAAACGATTTAAAAAATCTGGTATCTTCTGATTCCCAGAGTCATTTTAGGATTCATGTGTTCTTCATGACAACAAATGCATGTACAAGTGTAATTTCTCCCTTTATAAATGTTGTAGACATAGAGGAGTAGAGGAGTATGATCAAAAACCTCATATAGAAGTACATATGTTAACATGGGTACTGAGTTCAGAAAAATCACCTTTTGACCTAAATGTATAAAGTGATATCTGAAGTGATATTTGATTTATGAAGTCTTTTTTTTTTTTTTTTTTTTTTTTTTTATATATAGGGCAAATTAGAGGAGCTGAAATGTTCCTTAAGGAAGTTCAATGGCTGTAAACCATAAGTATGCACCAAAATTGATTATTTTAAATTAATGTTGCATGTCACATACACCAGATTATTTTCTTATGTTTTAGGGAATATACTACTTTTTCCTAGTAAACAAAGAGAGCATTTAATCATGTCATTAACACTTTTTTGAATACACTGATTTGAATACTTTTGTTCCCATGTATACATAACCAACAATATCAGCAGCCACATCATTTTTGTAAAAACACTCACAGTGCAGAGCAGATTTCTCGATTTCTTTGGGAAAACAGTTTTGTTGTTGCTGATGGTTGTTTGTTTCTTTTTAATGTGAAATAACGTGACCAACTTGATCTCTGTTTGTATTATGTTCTGGTATAAAGATATTCAACAGATGTGGATGCTATTGACAGGGGATGTCTCCTTGATGCAAGATGCTTATGCACGCAGTCCTCCACAAAGAAGACTCCAAATGTCACACTCAAATCGAGTGCCCAAATAGGCAGCCTAGGCTAAACTGGGGCTTTATCTGGCAGGAAGGAGATTGAGATGTTTCAATCTTGGTCTAGTGTTAGCTTCAGAGGAGTTTGGAATTTGGGGGTTTGTGCTTTTCTATAAAAGAGGATGAGCAAATATTCCTAGACATTTTGTGGGGGTGTTTGTTCAAATAAAATTATCTATCCATCAACTTTTTGAAAGAAAAAAAAAAAAAGTTTTATATTGAGTGGCAAAGATACTTAAAGTCACAAGCCCATAGAAGATTCCATGAGGAATTCTAATCAAGGTATTAATAGGAGATTATGTACTTGCATTGCAGTGTGGTATAGCCAAACTCTGCAAATAGACAAGAAAACATTTTTCCATATCAAGATATTATCATCCCAATAAATACTGCTTGCACTGTTAAATACTGTAAGATTTCAGAATGGCTTTTTCCATTTACAATTAAACTTCTATGATGAATTAGCTAAAGGATCTGCTACAGTCTGCATGTACTTGTTATTTTGACAGATCTTGCACTTATTTCTTATCCAAGCTTAAAAACAATTGGATACCTGTTTGGCAGAGATATCAGTTACTGTGTGCAATAACTCCATAAACACTTTTTATACGATGGGGAAAAATTACCTTTTATTCATGTGGCAACGCTTAGAAAAAACACTGTGAGTATAATGTATAGAAATATGCCACTTATCAAATAGAGTCTTTCAGCTTTAAGAACAAAGTAGGTAGAGATCACTCTATACTAATTTAAACATATATATATGCACATATACAAATATATAGATTTATTCTGACACCTTTATTTAAGCAAAGGTGTAGGGTTTTTTTGGTTTTCTTTTTAAGGAAAATATCTAAAATAGAAATATTATTGTTTTCTGATGATGTGGTACTGATATAGCATAGTGTATTACTATGTACTGAACTACTATTTCATCTGCCGCAATGCATCCTGGGCTGCTAACTGCAGTTTGTTCTAAACATGTACTTTTTCAAACATGCAACTGCTACATCTTCAAACAAAATTTAAGATTTCTTGCCTAAACTCCAACAGTTAATTCATAGCCAGGTTCATTTATGTATTTATGCCAAAATTATGTTTGAGTTTGCTACAGTATTAAATTTAACATTTTATAAGTCACTGGTCAGGAGATCATTTGAAAAGTTAATGAAGATGATTGCTGTATGTAAAAGGTACAGAATACTTCTCTTACTTTAGAAGAGATGCTTGTATTTGTTTTATAATAAGGCAAGTCAGCTATAAAACACATCTAACTCCTGTTTAAACTTTAATTTTCATTGAAAATTAGCCCTCATTTTCATAGAAAAAAAAAAAAAAAAAAAAAAAAAGCTTTTTGAATTTATGATGGAAAGAAGAAAAAACAAGATTTTTTTTTTTTAAAGAAAACAAAACCATAAGCTATATTTTATCCTGCATATTCATTCCATTCACATAGTTTATGGATTTAAATGCTTGTGTATGAAAAGTATAGCATGCAAGATTTTATATTTGAATACAGACTAAAGTGAAACCAACTGCTGCATTACCTGCAATTGCAGCATTACAATGACCATTGAACAATCAGTCATGGTAAAGCATGAACAGCAAAAAAAAATAATGGCAATCCATTTTCTTGAGGGTCCTCAGGCAGACCCCTAGGTCCAGTCTTGGCTTTGTGCTTAGCAAGGGGAAGGAATTTCTTGCTCAGCCAATGTGCCTGATGTAGTTTACAGAGTTTACAGTGCCCCAGAGGAGGCTTATGGGGAAATGTAGCAGTCATTAGAAAGAGTAATAGTGCTTACAACCCTTCCTGCTCTCTGATAGGGATCATGCCTTTACCACAGTGGTTCTCCTTCTCTTCCAAACAATACAGCTTTGTTTTGCCCTTCATTCAGTCATCCATCAAGCCACGAGGCTCTGACATCAAACCTGCAACGATCTCCAGGGCCCCAGAGGACAGTATTTTCACAAAATTATGTTAACATATTGGAGGTCCTTATGTGCATCTAAAATCGAGATTCTTATAGCCTTTTTACAAAATCTTCTGGTCTTCTTATTGTCATCTCTCTCCAGTTCTATTACATTTCAGAAAGAGAGCTCAAAGCAAAACTGTATAACGTATCCTCAGATTCTTTGAAAATGTTTAAAAATTTTGTCATCTAGCACTTTGAAGCATATTTACATATATTTACTATAATAAGGCTCTTAAATAGACTGCAGAGACCACTCCTTTGTGGAGAGTTTACAGCTAACAATTTCTAGCACCAACTGCTAGGTTTCCACAAAGCCCAGGTGTTCCTTCACTATTCTGAGATATTCACAGTCCCTTGGTCTTACCTATAAACTTGCTACTGCTGCTATGCTATAATTTCCCACACATCTGCAAAGCACCAGCACTATATGCACAAGAGGAAAATATGCTTTGGAAAGGTTCCCAGTGGATGCATCACTCTGAGTTAGTGGAATTTCAACCTCACAAAAAGGGACATGAAAAAGTAATGTGGAATGGCTGTACCTTCATTGTATAACCTGAGGGTTTGTCTAATAATTTAATAGCAGGTTGCTGGAGCTATTTGCTTACTTGCAGAGGGATAGACAGATAATTGTCACTTTTTCTTCTTCATATTGCACTACTCATTTCAACTGAGTTCTCAGATAATCACTGAAAATTTGCATCTAGGTGATCAAAACCTCTAGACTTTGCTCAGGTAAAACTCATGTCAACATCATTATGGCCATTTAATAGTCCTGAACTGAAATGCAACATAATATAAATGTATATGCCTAAAAATAAATGTTTTAGTTACATTTATTCCACATTTAACAACACAATTCTGTTCATAATAGGTTTCACTGGGACTACATATAGAGTGATGTACCATTGGCAGCAGATGCAGGTTCAGTGTGTTTAGTTTCTACATCATTCTTCATTAGCTTTCATTATATACTATCTTACTTAATGGCTGCAGATTGTTCTGTGTGATGTGTTTTTTTTGTCTACTAAAGATAACCTGCAATACATATTTCCTTAGATTATATATGAGAATGGTGTGGGCTATTTTTCTTATTTTTAAGCTTTCAGAATAAACGTAATGGAAATGTAATATGATAGAATTTCCAAAACCTTATATCAATTAATTTATTGAGTATGTTCTAAAGCAAATGACTTGCCTTAGTTTTAGAGAAATGCATATCTATAGGAAAAATAAATAAATAAAAATCTGTGGATCCTCAAAATGGCATAAATGACTGAACCATTTAGAGTTGCAATTGCACTGAAAAACCTTTGAGATGCTTACAGACCCTGGAGCCCTTCAGAGCATAGACTGACAAATTGCATTTGAAATTTGTTTTGTTTCTCTTCTATTACTAATAAGTCTGTTCACTCAACAGTGTTTCTTGACCTTACTTCAGAGGAGGAGAACTTAAATTCTATTTTTACAGAAAATTTTCTAGTATTTGAGATCTTAGATGATCTGTTGCCGACGGAAGGAAGACCCAGCACATCAATATGAGTGAACAGTGAACTTCAACTTTAATGGATAGCTCAGTCGTCTTTTATCTAGTTTGAACATAATCAACTCATACATATTGCAGAAACTAAGCTCAGGATTGGTTAACACTTCCCGGGCTTTTCAGTCTGGTCCTCCTTCTTTTGGCTACCTGTCCCACCTTAGGGACTTTCCCGATGGCCCAAGGGCATCGTGTCCTTGAGCCTGATTGGCTCTCAGCCAGCTGCATACGTGCCAAGGCTCATGTGAGTTGAGTACGGTGCTTCACCACCCCATTGTCTCCCAACTGCTCAACATTCACATGTCCTGCCTCACTTAACAATTCCTCCACAATGATCTGTTGTTGAAAAGTAAATTAATGTGATTTTTTAGACAATGCTCTTTTTCAAACCCTCTTTAGAACTTCTTACTGGAAAGTAGTCTGTGCATTGCTACTGTCTAGCCATTTTGAAGAAACTGAAGGGTAATAAAGAGAGCGAAATTACGCTTTTTTACACTTTTTTTTTTATTATTATTTACTTATGTCTGAAAGAATGTTTAAAAAATTGATGACATTTAATTTCATACTTAGTGTTTTTATGGTCTGTTAATATCTGACACGTGAAAAAACAGAACCAATGGAATTAAAAGTTTATGTACTTCACAACCTCTGCCACAGGTAACAAGTTAAAATCTGCTGATTTGAACCTCAGAAGAAAGCCCATTTTTAGTTGCCTGTTATTACCTTGTAATGTTTCTGTCACTGGGGAGAGAAAATGTTTAAGTCACCTTTTCTCACAGAACTCCTGTTATGAGCAAAAAGAATGTAATTATGAGTACATTTTTCCACATGTATAAATTTTGATTGGAAAATTGTGCTTTTTTTTTCTGATGACAGAGGAAAAAAAGGGTGTTACCTAGAAAAGGAAGGTATAGCTTCCTATATCTATAGGAATATAGATTCCTATAGATTCTATATAGGAATCATAGAATCGTAGAATCATGGAATAATAGAATGGCTCGGGTTGGAAGGGACCGTAAAGACCATCTAATTCCAAACCCGCTGACATGGGCAGGTACACCTCCCACTAGACCAGGCTGCCTGAAGCCCCATCTGACCTGTCCTTAAACACTACCAGAGATGGGGCATTCACAACTTCTCTGGGCAACCTGTGCCAGTGCCCCACCACTCTCTGAGTAAAGAATTTCTTCCGAATATATGATCTAAGACCACCGTCTTTTAGTTTAAAACCATTACTTCTTGTCCTATCACTATAGGACATATCCCTAACAGAGTCCCTCCCCAGCTTTCATTTAGGTATTGAAAGGCCGCTATAAGGTCTCCCCAGAGCCTTCTCTTCTCCAAGCTGAACAATCCCAGCTCTCTCAGCATGTCTTCATAGGAGAGCTGCTGCAGCCCCTTGATCATCTGTGGCCCTTTGTGTAGCCAGTCAAAGGTATAGGTTGACAGCTTGTCAAAAACCTTTTGTATGTTGCGAGACAGAATGAGAATATCAGAACTTGCTGACATTAACATCTCAGCTACTGCAAGAAAACAAAGTTTTGTTCATTCTTATCTTATTTTCCTGTGTCCATTAAACTTTGCACTAGAACTGCTGCCTTGAAAGAAGGCAGTCATAGTTCTTCCCGGGCATTGCCATAGACACAACAGACAAGTACACCAGTAACAATACTAAAGTTAATTTTGTTTTAGCTGATTTAGGAATGCTGCCACACTAGAGTAGACCATTTATCCATTTAATCTGGCAACATGCTTGTAGCAATGGACAATATCTATTGTTTTAAAACAATAGTCTCATTCTGCAAACAGCCAAGTGTAAATTACTACATTCACATGAGAAATATTTCTTCCATTACCAGCTCCATGAATACCCTCTGCCTAGAAGAAAGATTTTAATATCTTTGGCACAAACTCTACAGTTCTTTATCAAGGAAAATGAACTTAAATTCAGTGCTTGCCCTAATAACTAACTAAAATAAATTTCATTGTTTGAAAGTATGAAGGTAATTGGAGTGTTAATAGCAGAAACATCCATAGTAACATGGTTTTAGTATCCTGTAACTAAGAAAGAGCAAGCTTGTGATATTATATCAGTTAGATTTGGAAAAAAAAAAAAAATGTTGTAAGAAAGAATTCCCTAAGGTGAATAGAATTTATTTTTCTGAGTACAGAGCCTTCATATTTTATGTGTGAGATAAAGTACCTGACCTTTAAGTTAGACATAAAAAAATATATCATGTAAATCATTAACAATCTTATCAGCTCTTTTTCTGGCCAAAGTAAAACTGAAAATTTATCCTAAACTATGCATGCCTATTTAATGACCCTTTTTAATGACCCTTAAAATACCGTAGCTTTCTTTAAACTAATGTTGATATCCCACCTTAGTTAATATAATTTATGTTATGTCAAAAATATTCTTCTAAAATATCTTCCAAGTTCTAATATTACTTTCTTTGTGAAATTGCATGCAAAATTTAAAATGCCTGTAGCAATGGACATGATATAAAATTTTGGAAGAACATCTCAAATGCACTGTACTTCTGTAACAGTTCTTCTCACCTTTATAAAACTGCAAAGTTTGCTAAAGAATAGGTATAGACTTACCTGACAGGTTCATATTATCATAATGATCTTAAAGAAACACAATTAGCTTTTCTCTGCAGTTATCAACATATGACAAATTTCTCTTTGACTTTCCTCTATTCATTTCTGGTTCTCTTTCTACTTATTGAGCTACTGCCTCATGGTTTCTTGTTTTTTTTTTTTTGGTTTTTTTTTTTTTTTTTTTGTTTTGTTGTTGTTGTTGTTTGTTTTTGTTGTTTTTTTTTTACTGCATTTAGGAAGTTAACCTTTACTGTTTCTAATTATTTTCTAGTGAAGTACAGCACTTGAAGTAATGTACATAATCACAACACTCACTTATTTTAAAGGATTTTAGTGAAGATGAACTTTTGAACTCAGTTGTTGATTATTTGCAAATTCTTTGCTGAAATAATTTGGCTCTACAAAAAGCTACTAGCAGTGTCCAAATAGTAAAGAATTACTGTAATAAGACCAGTTAGTTTTAAGATAAAAATTTACAGGAAAATCTAGGATATCAGTCCCATAGCTTAATAAGCAGCGTGCTGCCTGCTGTGTTCTTTCTTTTCTGTTCTACTAATACTTTTCAGCCCTTTTCCTAATACTTTTCTGATAGACAGCTTGATTCTCACTTCTATGCTTGCCCAGTCAGAATGACACTTTTTGGTAAACTGGTGATTTAAACTCCATTATTATTCTGCATTAAGCTGCTGCAAAATGCCAGTCAGACATTACGAGTTTTTTCAGTCCAGCTGTGCTGAACTACAAGTAGATATGAAGTAATTGACCTTGTTGTTCACTGAATTGTGCAATGCTTTGCTACCTACTGTTTTGTGCCACTCACTTCACTTCATGCATCTTCACAAGTCATGACCTCTCTGGTGGATATTACTCTCCAACATAGACAAAAATCACCTTTGCTAAAGTAAAACATTAACCGTGACTTACACGACATTTCATCCGCTGAGAGGCCAAGCAAACCTGCACTACTAAAATTAGAGATTCCAGATGAGATTCTTCCAACAGGGGCACAGAAAAAATAAAAAAAAAAAATTAAAAAAATTGCTATTATGAAAGTAAACACTAGGAAAATCTCCAGTGAACAAGTTAATCCTTCGTATTATCTCAGACAGACACAGTGTTTTCTTTTGTAGTTGGGAAAAACTACACATATTCAATTTACCACTCATGAGAAAAAAATAAAAATAAATAAAAGAAAAGCATAAAAGCAGTCCAACTGGATAAATTCTAAAGCATTACAACCGAATTTAATAGAGCCTTTGAGAATTGCTAACCTAATTCAATAAAAAAAAAAAAAATGATTAAAAACAAAACAAAACAAAATAAAACAACAACAACAAAAAAAAAAAAACACGTTAATAAAACCAACTTACATGTGTATTTTTCTTTAATTCTAACAGATGGAGTAGCACTAAGAGGTAGAATGGAAATACATATCTATTCCTCTTTAATTTCCTTACTGCTGTAATATGACATGAGGTATCGGCAGATAACATTTCTGAAGATATTATTATATTTTTAAAACTTATTTGAGATGCACATTATACTGGGTTCAGGTGCCCTGGCACTGTCAAGGGGCTACAGGATGGCCTCTATGAGGAAGGGCTGGGGCTTCCCCATGCTGGACACTGCTGGTTGCAGCTGGCTTTAACAGCCCCAGTGCAGGGCGTGGCTGGGCTCAGCAGCCACCTTGAGGGTGGCTTGGGGGAAGCAGGTTTAGGAAAGGGCAAAATACCATACAGCAGCACAGAGTGGCAAAAAAAAAATGTGAGAAACAGCCCAAGACTCCAAGATCAGTGAAAAAGTAGGGAGAGGATGTGCTCGAGGCTCCAGAGAAGACATTCCCTGGCTGGCCATGGAAGAGGCCACGAAGAGGCAGGTAATGCCCTGTGACTCGTCAAGGACCCCATACCGTGGTGTGTGCTCTAGAAAGTGTGGCCTACGCAGTCCACAGTGGATTGGGTTTATCCTGATGGACAGCAGCCTTTGGGGAGCACATAATGGAGCAGTTAATGAAGGACTGCATCATGTGGCAGGCCCACAGGAGCAAGAGAAAAGCACAAGGTGGAAGGAGCAGCAAAGGCAGAGGAGGTGGAGAAGTCAGAAATGACAGGGTGAAGTTGAGCCTGTGAAAAGAAAGGAGACATGGGAGAAGGTGTTTTTTTGTTTGTTTTTTTTTTTTTTGTCTTTTTCTCACCATCCTACTTCACTTTAATTGACAATAAATTAAATCAGTTTTCATACCAGTCATACGTAGTTTGCCTGTGATGGTAATTGGCAAGTGATTTCGCTGTCTTTATCTCAACACATGAGGTTTTTCCCTGTATTTTCTCCCTTGTTCTGTTGACTTTGAAGGGATAGAGGAGTAGCTGAGTGAGAATCTGACATCTGGCCAACACCAACCTACCACATTCTTCTCCACCAGCAGAAAACTGGGCTGCTGTAGGGCATCTCTGGTCCACCACACAATAGACACAGCATTGTTGGGAACAAAAAAAAATGAGAACAAGCTGCTCATTATTTTAGATAAAAGTTCATTCTGCAGCCTGACTAAAAAAAAAAATAATAAAAAATCAAATCAAATCAAATCAAATCAAATCATTAGAAACCCTCTCTTTTTAGGTTTACTTTTTAGTATTTTTCACATATTTTTCCATCTTTATGGTACTATTTGTGCATATAAAAATGAGACAAAGAACACTCCACAGCCCAATATTTTTTTTCTCTTTCCCTGTCCTTTCTAGCTTCTCATCTTCTTTGCTCCAACCTTTATGCATTCTAATAGTATTTATGACTTCATTTTGTTTGTTTGTTTGTTTGTTTTGTATTGTATTTTTTGCTCCTGATTTTTTTGCACAGAATGCAAGAGAAGAGAGAGAAAACAATTATATGACCTCCAGATGTCCCTTCCAACTGCAATCATTCTGTTATTCTGATCTCCCAGGAGACTGAACAAGAAAGGAAGAGTATTTACTCCACCACCAGTGAGCTACCAAAGCAGCAGTCATTAGGCATAAGGCTTTTGTACAGAAAGCACAGTCAGACATATTTCTTTCCAAAGCCTTATTCAGTGTAGCTGTTGCAACACTCAGGAAGGCTAAAGTTACGGTTGTGTGGTTTCCTTCAAACAGGACAATATTGCTGATCCCAAGTGAATAGCCAGTCAATTACAAACTAAAACTAGTCCATTTAAGCTATCGAAAAAAATATAGTGAGGGAACCCACACAGAGTGGGTTGTGAAATCTGTAGTGGAAGTGAAATAACTTGAATGCTTGTGATTGCAGGATCAAGGTGTAAATGTGCTTTGGAAGCACAACAAAGCTTGTAAAAGTCTCACAGTAAAGTGATGCAGTCAATAGTAAAGTGATTTTAGTCACTTAGATGTTGTTGACTCATCCTAGGTCTCAAGAGGAGAGTTTTCCTCTGCAAACTCTAATATCTAAAATGAAGTGTCCTCTTAAAAGAGATTGAAAAGAAATTTGTTTTCAGAATGAAAAATAATGATTATCTAGAGTATATTATTTTATAAACAAGAAGCATGCTATGGTTTTCAGAAAGACAAAGTACATGTATTTTCAAAAATTCCCTCATATTTTGGGATAATTAAAATTAATTTATGAATACTTAGCATTTTGTTTTAGTTTGTTTTAAAAATATTACTCAAAATAATATTAATATTATTCTTGTTCATCACCGTTATAAAGCAAACAAAAATGTTTTTAAGTGGATAGGATTTATTATTTCTCTTTTCATGTATGCTGTAGTTAATGCTATAATATTGGAGATTCAAGATAGAGTCATTTCAGTCCCTCATGGTCGATAATGTGTGAAAAGACCTATATCCTAGATTGTATGCAAGGCATACACATCACTATTTATTTAAATAAACACGAGGGAAAGTCAAATCATAAAGGTAGATTTTTCTTCTTTATTATTTAGAAATAAAAAACACATTAAAATAATAAAATGTCCTTTTACATTTTAAAGTGACTTTTATAAAGGGTATATTGTGGGGAAGTGACTTTTGTAAGGCATGTTGTGAGGTTTCATTATGTTAGTTAAAGTAATTTCTTTCAGAAGCATGTTCATTTGGGTTAAAAATGTGTTTCCCATATTTCTTCTGAGCAAGACTAAGAATGTACTTCAGGAGACCCACTATATTTCTGTTTATGAAAAATCACATCAAAGTCATCAAATACAGTCTCAGTAAGATGTGTACAATGCTATGTGGAAAGATTACACATAGATAGTAAGTCAATAACCACTTTATGAATAGTGTGAAATACAGCCATAAAAATACTCTTAGTTAAATAAGGAAATAAGATATTAGTGATACTGAAGTAACATAGTAAATCCTTATTTGCCACATAAAAGTGAACATGATTCTCAATACAGATTGTTATTTTCAAGTTATTTTCATTTTTAGAATACAACTACAACATGGGAGTGAATGTAGAAACAGAATAAGCATTGGTCAAACTATTGTTTCTGTGGATTACATTCACTTTTTTTGTTGCTGTTGTTTTTGTTTTTTAATAAAATATATGTCATCTGGCATAGTCTAGTTGACTGTGCACCAAGATTTTATTTAATTAATTAATTTTAATTTATCATGGAATGATAGAATGTGTTGGGTATCTAGTTCCAGTCCCCCTGCCATGGGGAGGAGTGCCACCCACTAGATCACTATGCCCAAGGCTCATCCAGTCTGACATTGAATGCTGCCAGGGATGGGGCATCCACAACTTCCCTATGCAACCCATTCCAGTGCCTCACCACCCTCTGAGTAAAAAATTTCCTCCTAGCATCTAATCTAAATTTCCCTTCTTTCAATTTAAAACCATTCCCCCTCATCCTGTCAATATCTGACTGAGCAAAAGGTTGCTCTCCATCTTTTTTATAAGCCACCTTTAAGTATTCAAAGGTTGCAAGGAGGTCACCCTGGAGCCTTCTCTTCTTTAGACTGAAAGTCAAAAGATATCAGCCTTGCTTCATAGGAGAGGTGTTCTAGCCCTCTGATCAACTTTGTGGCCGTCTTTTGGGCCCGTTCTAACTGGTCCACAAACTTCTTCCTGGATTCCCAAGATCTGGAAGTAGCACTCCAAATGGGGTCTCACAAGGGCAGAGCAGAGGGGCACAGTCATCTCCCTCGGCCTGCTGGCCACTCCTCTGTTGATTCAGCCAAAGATGCAGTTGGCCTCCTGGACACAAAAGCTCACTTCTGGCTCATGTTAAGCTTTTCATCCACCAGAACTCCCAAATCTTTCTCAGCAGGTCTTCTCTCAATGACTTCTCCCAGTCTGTACTCATGTCTGGGATTACCCTGGCCCAGGTGCAGCACCTTGCACTTGACTTGTTGAACCTCAGTAGGTTCATGTGGACCCACTTCTCAAGCTTGTCCAGGTCCCTTTGGGTGGCATCCCTTCCTTATGTTGTATCAACTGCACCTCTCAGTTCGTGTCATCTAACTTGCTGAGGGTGCATTTGATCTCACTGTCTATGCCACTGAGAAAGATATTAAACAATGCTCTTCCTGAGACAGACTTCTGAGGGACACCACACACTATGAGCCTCCACCTGGACAAAGAGCCATTGACTATCACTCTCTGGGTGTGACCTCCCAGCCATTTCCTTATCCACCGAATGGTCCACCCTTCAAATCCATCTCTCTCCAATTTGGAGACTGGGATGTCATGTGGGACTGTGTCAAAGGCCTTACAGAACTCCAGGTAGATGACATCAGTCGGTCTTCCCTTGTCAACTGATGCAGTCACTCCAGCATAGAAGGCTACCAGATTGGTCAGGCATGATTTGCCCTTGGTGAAGTTGTGCTGTCTGTCTCAGATCACCTCCTTGTTTTGTGTGTGCCTTGACATTGCTTTCAGGAGGATCTTTTCCATGATCTTGCCAGCACAGAGGTGAGTCTCACTGTAGTTCCCTAGGTCCTTCTTTCTACCTTTTTTAAAAATGGGAGCAATGCTTCCCTTTTTCCAGTCACCAGGGACTTCACCTGACAGAACTTTTCAGATATGGTGGAGAGTGGAGTGGCAACTGCATCAGCCAGTTCCCTCAGGACCCTGGGATGCACATCATCAGGCTCCATAGATCTGTTCCTGTTCAGTTTCATCAGGTGGTCTCAAACCCACTCTTCACTTACAGTGGGAGGGACTTTTCTCCCTCGGCTCTCTCCTAGAAGTTCAGGTAAATGAGAGACATGGGAAGCCTGACAAGCAGTGAAGACTGAGGGAAAGAAGCTGATGAGTATCTCGGCTTTCTCCATGTCTGCCATTAACAGTTCTCTCTCCTCATCCATCAGAGGGGGTGCACTCTCCTTGGCCTTTCTTTTCTGAGGAATGTATCTATATAATCTTCTATATTCTGTATCTAAAGAAAAAGAAAAAGAAGAAGAAAAAGAAGAAGAAAAAGAAGAAGAAAAAGAAGAAAAAGAAAAAGAAAAAGAAAAGAAAAAGAAAAAGAAAAAGAAAAAGAAAAAGAAAAAGAAAAAGAAAAAGAAAAAGAAAAAGAAAAAGAAAAAGAAAAAGCTGTCAACGTATCTGTTAAAGCACACCTCCACAACACCTTCTTGTAGTCCCTATGGAGGCTCGCTCATCTCATTCAATATTAGAAGTCACATTGTCTTACTTGATTTATTGCAATTTAAATAGAAGGTAAAAACATCAAGGTGGGTAAAAGAAAAACAACTGAGCATCTTGGATATGCGAAATACAGCAATTCTCAAAGAAAAAAAAATCAAAAAGTAAAATAACATTTGTTGAGGGGAAAAATTCAGTACTATTTTGAGGTATGTTATACATGTTGAGTCTCTCCTTTGCAATAGACAAGTTACATTTGCTGTTTTTATAGTATGAGTCATTCTTTTTCTCTTGCCTCAATAACCTCAAAAAATAAACTTTACATAAAAAATAATAAATAGGTCAGCCAACCATTCAATTGATATGAAGGAACATCATATATTAAAAGATTTCTAACTACTGATTACTTGTAAATTGTTATCAGCTCAGGATTAGATACTATGTCTCCATTGTTCTAATAGCACTGATTATTACTTCTCTGTAAATATAGTTTTTAATGCCTGACCACCTAGGGTTTATTCAAAGAAACTTATACTGCTGCTGCACTTCTGTCATGTTACTCAAGTAAAACCTGCTACCAGACTAAGATAATGTACATAAATTTGAGAGAAAAGTATATCTGGCCATACAAGTAGGGGAAGGGATCAAGAAGGAATCAGTCCAAGCAAACTGTATTCAAACATTCAAATCCATCTACATCAAACTCAATTAGAACTTTTCCAAATTTATCAATATTTTCCCTGTGTTGCAAGGGTCAAAACTGGATCCATTGTACTTAGTGTGATGTAACAACTCGTATCACAAGCAATGGCCTCTCCCAGACTGAAAAGGAACATTACACTTCTTTACAGAAGGGAAGGGAAGGGGAAAAGGAAGGGTGAAAGAAATGGGGAAGGAAATGGGGAAAAAAAGAAAGAAAAAAAAAAAAAAAAGAGGAGACTCAACTCTTTGGTATTACGGACTGTTATAATAAATATAAGGGAGGATTTTTAAGCAAACACACATGCACACAAATCAAAAACAGGAGAGGCATGTAAAACAGAAGAGGACTTGAATGGTATACTATCTAATCAGATTACAAGTACTACAAGATTAGCTGAATTGTGCATATTTATTTTGAGAATGATAGCCAGGAGCATAGTTCTCCTAGAAGGAGGTGAGTGGACCCTGTTCCAATATTGTTGATTATTCTGTCTCCAAAGACTGCCAAATCTTAATACTTAAAATGCAAAATTTGATTTACAGAATATTCAGCCTTACCTTGGACTGTGAATGAAAAGGAGCAAGACAGATAATTAAACTGTTCCTATGAAAAATCTCTTTCAGAATAGAAATCTCTTTCTTATGAAAAGACACCATCCATATCTTACACTGAGACAACTTTTCTGTGTAGAAAGATTCCATCATTTATAGGGCTCTGTGATACTTTTGAAAATGAGAAATACATTGTTCAACTTATTTTTGAGGTTCTACTCTATAATCCTATGCATGTAATCAGAAGGCTTTGTAGGAATTAATAGTTTTATAGTATAAGAAATCCTTTGCTGATTATTTTTATCATATATTTTGAATATGATAAGGCTTTTTTATTTTTAGGCAGTCAGTTGAGAAATTTGTTTTCTGGGCAAACACCAATTTTATGAGACACTTGTACTAATTCATATGGATTTGTTCCTCACACCAGCATAAACTTCATTCTTTCCTTGAGGGATTTGAGGGCTCTTAAACCCACGTTAGCAAGTAGACTTTCAGAGCAAACTATGGAGCTACAGATAATTTGCTATTCTTGGAGACATACCTGTAGCTCTAAAACTGTTTGGGATATAAAATAATTTACCTCAGAAGCAAATTAATTCAAAATTCTCCTAGAAAAATCTGCATTTTTAAAATAATATAAGCATGCTAGCATCTTTGCCAATCAGAGGTATTTAAGAGTTCAAAGATAAATTCTCAGGAGACAAAGATGTCACAACAAGCAGTCTCCTTCCTATTTTACAGTGTCATCATAGCAAATCAATTACATCCAATGAATTAGTGGGATAATTGCCACTACCTTATGAAATTCTGTGTCTGGAATATCTAGGAGTCATTAGATATGTTCAGTAAAAATTACACTTAACTGTGAATACGCAGTATTTTAAATGAAATTGTGTTTATCTATTAAGGGGCCCCATATTATTTATACTAAGAAATGTTTTCCTCAACTAAGAGAATTTTAAAAGATCATCATCCTGCAGATTGCCAAGAGTTAATAGAAAATTTTAGTTCATATAATAGAACAGAAAAGAACATAAACTAAGAAAATGTGTTCCCTAATTTTTTACTTGTTCAAGGGGCTGAAAATAATCTTAACTTTGTTTTGGAATGTTAGCATGTGCTGTGCATTTTCAGGGTATGAAGGACTGTGGTCTCAAAACCAAAGTAGGAAGCCTAGAAAAGGCAGATGATGAGGATTCTAACTCCCAACTGCTTATGTTGTCATCTTTTTTTCTTAATTTAACAGAAGTAGGATTGTTACGTCAAAGAACGTGTCATGTGCTTTACTTAATAAATATTAATAAAATGCATAGAGACCCAGAAATTTTGTTTAAATGACAAATATTATGATACATAACATTATTCACTTTATGCAGAACATTATATTCAAAAACTCATTTCTTTATAGTAGTACACTGACATATCTAATTATAGACTAATAGTATTCTGTATGGAATCCGTAAGTGTTCCACAGAATAAAACAACACCTTACTCTTTTTCCTTTGAAATATTTCACACATTATTGCAATAATTTTGACAGGGCACAGAGGGTTAGAAACATAACATACTTGACCTTTTATCATTTACCACATGGCAGATTTATCTACTTTAAATAAACAAAACTGACATTCCTCTAGAATACAGGATGAAAATTAATGAGCTTGAAGTAAGCTGCTGCTAAGAATAATAATGTGGCTCCCAAATGATCCTAATTTTTAAAACCAAGGTATTAACTAAATAAAAAGTAGTGGCATCTTAGCAAAAGCTGCAGTTATTTAAAGTGACAGAACTAAAACCAACCAGTAATAATAGTCACAGGGTGTCCATCATGGTTATATATGTGAAGTATATAGCTACACAAAAACATCAAGTGCTTCTTAATATTACCTGTACATTATTTTGTTTACAATGTTTAAACAACCAACAGAGCCTTATTCTTTACCATGTCAATGGAAAAGGTACCACAAAGTTACTGTTCAGATTCCCAGATTATCTATTTCACTTGGATCCAAAAGCTTCAGAAGCATTTTAGTCTAGATTTCTGAATGATATTTGTCATGGAAGAAAAGCCTATGGAATGATTGATAACATTTTTACAAGTTATCTTGGTGAAAATTTATATTTCAGCCTCAGCTGTTCTTCGTAAACTCTTCACACTACAAAAACCCTGGAGATAATCCTTTTTCTGGGAAGGTTTCAGTAATATATGTTTTCAGCATGTTTTCTAATTTGTTTCCTAGGAATTACTTCCTTGTTGGAAACTTGGTTTCCTTTCTTTGAGGCATGTAGAGGTAGATGTCTACATTTCTTCTTTCATGTTTTTTATGCATATCCAGAGTGTTCAGTCTTTGAGCAACAGTATGAGCACCTCATTCCAGTAAGAAATTGAAGCTGAAGGCTGGTTCAGATCCCTTTCAGTTCCTTTGAATCAGGATCATGGATGTTCAGAAATGTGTGTGTGCATGCACAAGAGTGTACAGGAAACAGACAGCTTTTGACAAGACCTGGATATTGTTAATTAATTAATTATTGTTAATTAATAAGGAATAAGATTGTTTAAAATAGTCTCTTTCACCAATCTTCAATCACACAACGAAAATCACACCTGTTTCCTAAAAGGAAAATGTATAAGGCAAAGAAAAAGTAACTGTTGAATTATTCCTGAAAAACAGTTAATTCAGGTGCTCAGAGAGAAACGGGAATGCAGAGCATTGAAACAGAGGTTGAAGGTCTATTTATATGTAAGAAATATTTCCTCTGTAAATCACTCTGCTACTCATAGATGCACTGAAACCTTCCTCATATTCATCTCTATACTTTCAGGACATGAAATATTGCCTGAGAATTTTTTTGAACAATCTTAAAGCAGAGGATGTTGTCTTTGTGGCACAAATGTGTCGTTCTTTGTAAGTAAATATTGTCTTGTGTTCTTAACCTCCTGTGTGATCCAATGTACTCAGCAGCATGACTTCAGTCAGCCTAGACACTGCCCCTATTGCATTTGCCTGCAGAATATGTAGGAGGGCAAGGTTTGTAAGTAGAAGGAGTATCTTTCATCAGTATAATTGATAAATATTTTTCTGTGTAGAAGATGAGCTTCTGGTACTCAAGTCTCTCTCCAGTAGTAACCCTACAGTAATACCATAATAACATGTTGACACTGTTAACAAAAGGTTGCAAGCTTTATTTTTAATTTACAAGGCCTTGGGATTGAAGTTTGACAGGCTTGCTCTGTCAAAACTTTTGTTCTGCTGCCTTATTTGGCAGCACCAGCCATTTTTTTCTAATTGGCCGAGTGACTGTTGTTAATATGTTTTACTTTTGTTTAGGTTTATATGATGGCACCACAAAGGTTTTACGACTTCAACATAATGATACTGTGTAGACAAATATAGATCTAGTATCATAGCTGAGATCTTGATAAGTTGAGACACAGAATGTGGTACAGAGGTTCCAGGAATGGGATGATAAGAAATTAACCTAACTAGACCTGTTAGTCTAACCTCTGTAACTGGAAAAGTTACTGAGAAGATTATCAGGGGTGCTATTGAAAGACATTTAAAGAACAAAGCTTTTATCAGGCACAGTCAACATAGGTTTATCAAGGAAAAGTCCTGGCTTAGCAATCTGATATCCTTCTACAATAAAGTTACCCACTTAGTAGATAAAGGGAAGCCAGTGGATATAATATTTTTGGATTTTAGTAAGGTCTTGTATACTATCCCTCACAGTACCCTTCTGGACAAATTGTCCAACTGTGAGATGAGCAGATACATGCTACGCTGGGTGAACACCAGGGAACTATAGGCCTGTTAGTTTGACTTCAGTGCCAGGAAAGCTCATGGAGCAGATTATCTTGAGTGTCATCACGCGGCACTTGCAGGGCAACCAGGCCCAGTCAGCATGGGTTTATGAATATATAAAGACGCAGTCACACACTTTCACCCTCACTTGTCTGAATGCATACATCTCAGTGACAACATAAAAATGACAAGCATTGTATCACTCTATATGTTAAAAATTAAATGTTTTAATCTTTTACAGAAATATTATGTTTTAAGAAGTGTATATTTCAGTAAGTTGCCTTGTTCTATGGTGATTATTTTTTTTATAACTCTGTTCAAATTCTGATTTTCCTGTGTCACTGGGAAAAGGTGTCAAGCCTTCTAAATGCATTTTAAAAGGTATAAGTAGAATTAAATGTTGGAGGAATGATTAGAGCGTACATGGACTAGAAGTATCAAACTCTCCCATTTGTCAGTCAAAATATTTTAGATGGAAAATATATATAAATATATGTGTGTATATATATATAAAAAGTGCAGGCTAATGTCCTGCTGTTCTTCTACTATGGCTAATAAAACAGTAGACTACAGGTTTTTTAAAAAATAGAAAGACATAATTTACTTTAGACCCTAACTGCAGTAAGCCAATATAGCTCATAATTGTAAATAAGTTAAAATTAATATGCTTTACACCACTGAGGAGTTACACCCAATTCTTTAACATTTTAGTTTCCTGTGAAAGCTACTATTTTATTCTAAGTACCAATACCACATTAGTTTCTTTACCAATGAAAGGGTAAAAGAAAAAAAAAAAGAGAGACCTACTCTATCTCTAGAACTATAAGAATTCTGACTATTACAGTCAGATTACATTTGCTGTAAGAATAATAGATTTCTACCAGCAAGATATGCTTCAATTCTTTAGCTGATTGTCAAACTTCTGATTATCGTCTGAAGATTGTATAAAAAAAAAAAAATTGAATTCCTGCCTCCAAGACTGTTGCTATGCTTAGACATTTTTTCCCCTTTTATCAAGACAATATTGACTTCATGTATTAAAAATAAAGTTTTAGTTAAAATATAATTTGGATATGTCTCCTTGTCTCATTTAAGTATTTTCCAGTTAAAGATCAATATTTAAATACATTCAAAATGTTTTGTTTCAGATTTATAGCAACCTCTATAGCAAACTAAAAAATAGGAAAGCTGTACTGTTACGGTTTCATTTTCACATTTTTCTAGCAAATTTTCTCTCCAGGTGAGCTTTTATCTCATTTTATTTAAACAAGTTTCTTCTGAGGACTCAAGACAAGAAAGTGCACCCATTATTAGGTAAACAGTTAGTTTCAGTGAAGAGATAAATTAATATTTATTTAAAAATTAAAACTCAAACCATAAGAAATAAACTTTTTTTCTTTTTTTTTCTCCAAATCATGTCAAAGAGCTGAGAATATCAATCATGGGAAATTTCAACATTACAAATAATTACAAATTTTTCAATGTCTTCTGTGGAGTACATTATGGAAGTGTTTTGTAAATGGATGACATGAAAGAAAAACATCATTTCCAATGAAAATGAAAACTCTCATATTTATATTGTTACTGACATAATAAGATGGTGTAAAAATAAATGGAAAAAAATGTTATCAGTTCTTTTTGCTCTGTTTTTTTGTTTGTTGGTTTGTGTTTTTTTGTTGTTGTTGTTTTTTGTTTGTTTGTTTGTTTGTTTTCATTTTTATCAGTGGCATCACCAACAACCAATTTTGTTTTCTGCCAAGAATCTGACTCTGGCAAAACATTTGATGAGAACTTTCCTGATCAGTTCTACTACAACCCAAGCAGGTTCCTGAAAGTAAAGGAGAGAGATGGTTTGTATTAAAAACTTGCTACGTTTTGGATTATAGGGCAGTCTAGCAAAATAAAGAAAGAGCTTGCAGTGTAAAAGGAGGAAGAAGCAGTAATGAGATTATATGCTGGCTGGCAAATAGGAGATCTAGATCTCCCAGTCCCCAACACAGTGCCCATCGTGGTTTCTTTATCCAGGTTTCTCAAGTCACTCCACGTCACACTGGGTGTCACATTTGTTTTTAATTTGAAAGGGAAATGTTAGCTGCTCTAGTTTCAGTGGCCTTTACGTTAAATTAAGCTGAATTAAGCTACCTACTTGCTCTCCACACTGAACTCTTACACCCACTAAAACCCCCAGCCATGAGGCACAGATTACCCATCCAGGCTACTATTAAAACTATTAATATTCATCTGTGTGGTGATGGACAAATATTATATTATCAAGAATTAACACCTTATTTCTAAGCTTAGTAACTTTTCAAGTATACATGTATGTAGATGTCAGACAAGTTCAGCAATTTACTTATAAAAAGAGACTAATAAAATAATGCAGTTCAGTAGCATTTTTGTTTTATCAGTGAATAAAATGGTATCAACTACCCCCAAAAAAATGTACAAAAGGGCAAATTAAAATGACTTAAGGGGTTACTTGAGTAAAAGTGTACTTTATTATTAATATTTTATAATGTGATACATAAATCATTGTAGAAAACCAGTATTGCCAGTTAACTCAGGGGATGTTGGAAGGGTAAAAGCCTACACAAGTAATGAATGAGGAAAAAAAAAAAAAAAACTTTCTGTTGATAAGGTAAGGCATTTTATTATGACAGGTTTTTCATAGAATTGATTTATTAATACCTTCCAACAAAATTTTACTAAGGATCTTACTCATTAAAGGGGAAAAATGGAGTCATGCTGTCATCACCTGCTGTTACTACCGTTTTCATTAGAATAGATTTTTCTTAGTTCCAGGTTTCCCTACAAGTGTGTCTGCAAGTGAAAAGTAACTTATTTCCTCTCTTTCTTCAGGAATTCTTTCCCTTTTGATCCTCCACCCAACCACAAAAAGAAAATAAGGATTGAAATAGATAAAGATTTCAGGTGAGTTTTGAAAAGGGGAAATTTTTTCCATGGTGGCATCATGACAAAATTGAGGGAAGTGATAAAACGCTGACACATTTAAAAATCTGAGTGCTACAATAAAAATGCTAAAAAAGAAAAAAAAAAAAGGAGGCAGGGGAGAGTCTGGAACTGTGGTTAATGTTTGCAAAGAAAAAGTATCTCAAATAGCATCTATGTTCTATATTAAATTATTTTTATCCTATTTAATTAAATGAAGAAGCATTCGATCACAGTGATTAACACCATCTAAGCTTAGCAATTATTTTTAAGACTATGCATCCCAATATCATTGGTAATTATATTAAAAAAAAAAAAAAAAAAAAAAAAGACATACAAAACAAAATTCACCCATGGAGCACTGAGAATGAGAAAAGGCATTATTTTAGATTATAGTTATTTTATAAATATTCACATAAGAGGATATTATAAAGCATATTTAGACCTCACTTCTGCTCTTACACAAATGTGAGTCTAACCCTCCCATATTAAATATATGGTTAATGTTAATACTAGTATCATAATAGTATCAAAATATATCTAGATATATCTAGATATATTGATATATCAATATATCAATACTAGTAACAAAATAGTATCAAAATACTATTCAGATTTTCATTCCTAAAGCATAGGAATGAAATAACTAACCAGGCAGCTACTATTTTAATCAAATAAGAGGCTTCAGTAATGCCTGACCACGACAATCTATATAGAGTTTTTTAACTACATGCATTGGAAAGATGTTTTGAATAAGTTTGCTGGGAAAAAAAAAAAAAAAAAAAAAAAAAAAAAACACAAAGCATCACAAAGCATTGGAGGCATTACTTTTCAGACAATGCCACAGTTACCAAGAACTTCCATTCATATTGTAGGCAGAGGGTGACTTGATGAGTACAACACAGTGAGTGCGTTATATGCCTGACAGGCTGACAAAGACATACAGCCCTCACTTTATTTACCGACTGCTGAGCAATATGATAGAGAATAGAGAAAGAAAGGTGTCATACTTGAATTATTGGCAGCTGAATAATCAGTATCTGGCATAATGTTCTGCATAAAACAACATAGCAAAAAGACCTATCAAGCTTCTTTTCACGAGGCTGATGAGATTTGACAGTGCTAAGTCCTTTATTTTACTGGAACTCTTCAGTACTCATCATGTCAAAGGAATGCACAATTTGGAAATAGGAGAGAGAAAGAAAGGGGTGGCTAAAAAAGAACCTTTAACATACTTCTGCAAGTCAATTATTATATGTTGTCTTACTTATTTTTAAAGCAAATAACCTCCCCATAGATTACCAAAAAAATAAATATATGTAGATACAACAAAATGCTTTCTGAGGCTTCAAATGCAATCCTCTTCTCAAGAAGCCACAGTTAGGCCATTTATTTTATAGAAGAAGAAAAACAATCACAACAGCTTACCTCCAGTCCAGCACAAGTAAATAGATTAGGTTAATATTACCGTACTGTCTTAAATGAATGAATGAACAAATAAATAAAAAATGCATCTTAGTACCTCTAGTTTCAGCTGAAGTAATTTTAATGTATTCTGATTCCAGTGCATCTTGGACAGAAATCAAAGCCACAGTCTAAACAAAGTTTAATAATGATGAGATTTAAAAATAAATAAATAAATATTGAAATGCATTAATTTCAAACAGTGGGGAAAAGACTGTAGTGGTGGTAACAGTGGAATGAAACATGCCATGATCGATAATTTTATTCTAAGAGATGCACAGATCTGCATTGGATATCATTGTATTGCAGAGTTCATGCACATGTTTTTAAGATCAGAGAAACTTGCTGAGTCTATTTGAGATTTTCAGATTGATCTTTTATCTACAGTTTACGTTTGTTAACCTGCAATACAGATGTTGATCTCTAGCTGTTCTGGTTTCAGTTAGGACAATGTTAATTTTCTTCGTAGTAGCTGGTAGAATGCTATGTTTTGGCTTAGGATGAGAAGAGTGCTGATAACACCCCGATGTTTTAATTGTTGCAGAGCAGTGCTTACACCAAGCCAAGGACGTCTCAGCTTCTTGCTCTGTCCTGCCAACAGGCAGGCTGGGGGTGCAGCAAGAGGTGGGAGGGGACAGACCCAGGACAGGTGACCCAAACTAGCCAAAGTGGTATTCCATACCATCTGACATCATGCTGAACAATATATACGAGTGGCTAGCGGGGGAGGGGGACCAGACTGCTCAGGGTTAGACTGGCCATCGGTCAGCGGGTGGTGAGCAATTGTATTGTGCATCACTTGTTTGTACACATTATTAGTAGTAGTACTATTATCATCATTGTTATTATTATTATTGTTATTATTATTTTCCTGTCTTATTAAACTGTCTTTATCTCAACTCACAGGATTCAGTTTCCAGTTTCTCTCCCCCATCCCAGAGAGGGAGGGGGAAGGGTGAGCAAACGGCTGTGTGGTGTTTAGCTGCCGGTCGGGTTAAACCACGACACTAGCCTAGTTTTTGACCAAGCTCTCTACCTAGCCATTTGGCTCAGAATTTTAATATATTTGTTTTCAATAACTTAATTTCGGTATCTTCTCTGTTTCCCACTTTTGGTCTGCCTTACCTTAAGCAGCAAATGATTCCTGTTATCAGCCAGCTAGGGCTATTGATCCTTGTCTCAACAGCCTGGTTTAGATCATTCTATATAATTTATTCACATAATATGGGAGCAAACAAAAGCACAGAACAGATATCAGTTTATTCATTTGTTTTTCCAGTTGCACTGGAATCCAAAGCAGAGAATAAAGAAACTGGAAGGTGTAATACAAAGCACACAGTCACCATGATTTCTGTTATCTCTAAAAATATAGGTAGAAATAGGGAAAAAATATTTCAATGTTGTACAGACCTATTGTGCTGTATGTGGAAGCACTGCCTTATCAAACAGAACAAGGTTGATGGTTTCACTGACTTATAATGCTTTGCAAATCTGTGAGCAGATTGTGAATTTAGTGAGAGTTAATTTTCAAGTGCAAAGAAATAATAAGTAAAATATGAAGGCTTCCAAGGTCGATTTTGAGAGTTTTCAATAGAAACTTCATCAGTGCTCATTCTTTGGAAACAATTTAGGGGAATGTCTAAATAGCTCTGTGCTTAATTATATTGTCAGGAAATTTCTGATAGACAATGAATGTAGTTCAATAGGTGATTCAGGAAAGAACACATATAAGCAAATCATTTGATTAATATGAAATACTGAAAATATCTTCAGTACAGAAGTATACTGCTGTCTAAAAATCATGATGAGAGAACACAGGAAAGAGCTCTTTATTCAGGTCTTGCACCGTCCTTTCCAAATGTATAACTACCTTCATATAAGTTAAAAAAAAAAAAAAAAATTATCATCTCTTGTAGTTTGTATTGAAAGAGTCATTAAAGCTTGGTTTTGTTCATTTTGAATGGTCAAGAATCAAGAATGATTTTCTGAGTTCTTTTTTGAAAAGTAAAGCCACTTGATTGTTCTTATGACTTTTTTTTTCTGTGCTGCCAGTACTATGCATTTATATCATCATATTCCAAGGTAAATAATAAAAACTGAGTCATGACTGATGCAAATTCTTTAATATTGTAGAATATAAATTTCACATAACATTGTAGTTCAAAGGAAAATGCCTATTCCATAGTAATCTAGCAATTAACTAATATAAACTTAATATTTTATATTTTTTTTTTACTTTTTTGCAGATTTTTCTCATCACCCATAAACTACTTTGAGCTAACAAGAAAGCTAAGTGGATTTGTTCCCAAAACAGTTTCTTGAAAATTTCAAATAACGTTAATATTTTATTGGCTGTTTTCTGTTGCTTTGAATTTTAGATGTAGAAAACTCCACTCTCTCAGTTACGTCAGATTCAGATACTCTGAGATATATTCAGATAAATACTTTGTTGAAGATAAAGATTCAAATCTATTTATTCAGGGTGCCCTAATGAATATGCTTCATAGAAATCTGTTTTTGTAGTGGTTCTAGCTGACATAAATAATCTATTCTCCTCTAGCTGAACAAATATTAATTCCTTATCCTGTTATACAGGGCATTTACTTCAGATTGTGAAGAACTTTGCTCCTACTCCTGCTATGAAGTGAGTGCATACAATCATTCAGCTTTGCAGCTCTTAGGAGAGTGCCCCATAGAATAGGTTACAGTTTATTCTCATCTAACTACAGAAATATCACCTCAGTGAAAATTCTTTAGTAAGCAGACATATGAAAGATACGACTCTTCCTCATTTTTTTTCCTCTGGTCTGTTCCAAACAGTCTTTTCATGCCTTGAAAAGGTGATCCAAGTAGTGCTTTACTCAAATAACAAGGAAAGGCAAAAAATATTCCTTAATTTGTTTGGATTCTGGGTTTCATGTTAATATTCCAACACCTTGTGCTAGCTTTGTTATAAGTGCATGTAAATGCATGCATGAGGAAGCTTTCAAAGGTTTAGTGATTCGTTTATTAAGAATCTTTTTCACAAACAGTTACCAGAGGAACAATTTATGTTCACTAAATGATCTAGCTTATAAGAATGTATTCATTAGAATTCATCTTAGGTGACCAGAAATATTAAAATGTTATGTCATGTTGTACACTACAGGTTGAATCCTTTGCAAATTCGGCCTTCTCCTTCAAGAAGTTTATATTCATCAGTGTAGGAATGCCAAACTGTCAGACTATAATATGTATTTGCTAATCCAACTTGATGATGACATCTAGGTTACTCGAGTTATTACCTACAAAAAAACAGAAGTAGTAAAAACATGTTTTGTTATTTATTTATTTATTTACCCACTGATTAATTTTCTTAGTACTTAATCTCTGAGATTTAAGAGATCTGTGCTGGGATGGAGTTAACTTTCCCTGCAGCTGCCCATATAGAGTTGTGCTCTGCACTTGTAGTTAGAACAGCACTGGTATCACATCAGTGTTTGTCTACTGCTGAGTAGTGCTGGCACAGCATCACGACTCCCTCCCCCCCACACCCCAGGAGCCAGCAGGCAGGCGTGGTTAAGAAGTGGAGAGGGGACATCACCAGGGCAGCTGGCCTAAGCCAACCAAAGGGATGTCATGTGGTTCACACTCAGCAATAAAAGGTGGAAAAGGGGAAGGAGAGGGGAGGGCTCTCATTATGAAAATGTCTGTCCTCCCCAGCAACAGCTGTGTGTATTGATGCCCTGCTTCAGGTACAAGCATCGCTCAGGTAGAAGAGAATAACTTCTCTCCTCTCTCTCTGTGCTTCCACACAGCCTTTGCTTTCCTCCTCCCACCCTCTTTTCCCCCCGCCTTCCTTTTCCATTTAGTTAAATTATTTAATTTTCCCTTATCAATAATTTGACCTTAATAATTATTTTTTCTTTAATTAAATTATCCTTATCTTAACCCATGAATTGCTTTTTTCTTTTATTCTTCCCATCCTTTTCTGAGGAGGGGGAGTGAGAGAGTGGTTGTGGTGGAGTTCAGCTGTCTAGCAAGGTAAAACCACTACAGATCCTACTTGTTTTCATTCTCAGTGATTAAAAATACTTCTTTTAACACCTCTATACTTAAAATTTAGCATATTTTATGTAATACAATGCATTCAACTGCATATGCACTGTAACTGTGCATATATTTATGCACTGTATAATGTGAATTCTGAGGTCACCAAGACCTTTTAGGTCTCTTACATGAGCAGCTCTTGACCAGAATCTAAGCCTGTGAGTGTGCAACCATTGCAATGCCCACTCAAAAAATTATAGGGCAAACTTAAAAATTTTCAAATGTTTGGGAAAAATAAATAAATAAATAAATAAACATCAATAGGCACTGATAAAGAAATAAGCAAACAGCCATTGATCACAAAAACAGTAAAAATGTGAAAAGCTAAAAAAATAATTAAAAAAAAAAAAAGATGGGAATAGATACGTAACTTCAGAATGGTACTATCTTATTTTATTTTAGAATTGTCTAAAATTTATAACCTTCATGCCTAAACCTAAATGAGACTCAAAACTAGGTTGAAAAAAAAAAAAAAAAACACCACTTAAAAAGAGTTTAAGACCAATGTGGTAGACTCACTACAAATATTCCTAATACAAACCCATAGGGGTTCCTCATAAGAAACAGATTCAGCCACTCTCTGTTAAATCAAAAGTAATGGTGTGGCTGGCAATGCTTTCTAGCATTCTAACAGTTCGAGAATATTTCAAATATGAAGCCTTGGGTTCTCACCAATAATGAAGTTTAACCCAAATTTCTCATATCCTCTAAAATATCGATACAAGTTATAATACAACCCACCTCAATCTTGCTAAGATTATAACATAAAAATGACAAATTCTCGGAGTGAAAGATATATACATAACTATATAATGTCTAGAAACAGGCTTATATCAAATATGTATACTTTTTATTGTCAGAATGAAAGGTGGTTAGTCATAATTCTAGGAGATGTGTGAAAATAGGAAAAAAAAAAAAAAGTTCATTGTGTTATCTCATTGGTTCTTAGAGGAGAAAAGATTTGGGCACCTCAAGTAGACTAATGCAAAATGACTTAGTCATGAGAGCCATTCTTCCTGTAAACCTATGCAAGTGCATAAGGGACAAATTCTATATTATTTGTTTTTCTTTGCAATATCTAGTAACTTAAGGATCAGATTTTCTGAAGATGAGATCTCTCTCTCCCTTTTTGCATTTCTCACTATTTAGCCTTTTAGACAGCTGCTTCATGTTTCCTTTTTTGCTTACATCGATTATCTGTAGACATACTTGATCCTCACCTCCAGATACTCCAAAAATAGGTGGTCACATGCAAAAATGAAATTCTGACCAGTTGATACACATCATCCTATTCAGCTGTGAGTGATATGACCCCAGTTATTCATGAGAAAGGTCCCTGTCACAGACAGATACAAGGAAGGTTCAGGTTACTTTTAGAGAGCAAAGCTTGACCCTTGTTTACCTGCAACTGGCACTAAATCCTCCATCACTTCCTTTTTGAACCATTCACCTACAATGTTGCCATAAGGTAATAGGATAAAAACTACTTTCAGCCTGTACTTTTTTTTTTTTAACCCGGCATTGCATTGAGACACCAGGCTCTCACAGGGTTTATGGGTGTCTGTGACAGCTTTCATCAAGACACAGATGGAAAACAGAATATATTAAAAACTCTTAGAAAATGAAACAAGTATAGTTGAAGCACAAATATAAAATAGCATGTGAACAAAAAAATAACATAGTAATAGCAAAAAAAAAAAAAAGAGATATTCCTTAGTATAGCGAGGCATCGATTAAGAAGGTTAGAAAAGGATAGAGGATTTATGCCACCCCTGAAATAACAGAGCCTGGAATAAACAGATCTTTCTGAAAATGGATAAAGCTTAACTGGTATTGGAAGAAATGGGGAGAAAAAAATAACATTAATAGACTATCCATAAGATGCAAGAAATACAGACAGCACAGAAAAGAAGTCATGGCCCTATTAGCAACCCTTTTGAACATTCAGGTATAAGGTTTAATTAAGAATCAAGTTGCAGGATCATCTTTTTGTTTCACAGAAAAAAATAAATCATTGCAGTAGAGGAATCTATAGGCTTCTTTACAATGTGACATGAGTTAGCCTATATAACGTCTTTAGTGACCACAGAAAAGGCCGACTCTGACAGCCTGAATCACCATACTACCTTGGTGTTGAGTATGTTTTCTGTAGCTGCTTTCCTTTTCCCTCTCTCTCACATCTTTATTTCCAGTAAAAGTAGGAGAGAAGACAGCCTCACATTTCAGCCCTGCTCCATGTGTCCCATTCCTTCAGCTACTTTGGTCTGCACAACCTGAGACTGAATCAACGGTGCTGTACAAGTTGACTGCATCATGCAAGCCATCACTGCATCCATAAGCTCAAGAACAGTAACAGAAAGTACAGAGGACCTTCATGAGTCTTTATAATTTCATCATGTTATCTGCTTTTATTTATATGTATATGTACATTATACTGAAAGAAAGAGAAAGAAATATTAAAATTGTACATATAGTAAAATACAGTATATGAAAATCACTTGATTTTTACCATTGTTGAAGAAATCACTGTTCTGAGAAACATAATTTTCTAAGTCCTTTTCTCCTCTTCTCCCTGACTCAAATGTCTCTATAGATATTTCCATCCACCATTGAAAGTTTATAAAGAAACAAACACAAATTAAGATAATATTGGGCATTTACTATGAAAAACAGTATTCTGAGGGTATCAGAAGATTCAGTTCAGTAGCAGAAAAACAGAACACACAGACCTTCAAAACTAAAGACTTTTTTTGCAAATTCAACTGAAATAATTCTGTCTTTACCCAAATCTTTTTGCAGAAAGACATTAGGTTTTTTTTTGCCGAGATGCATTAATATTTTAGTCAAGTCTTTCATGGCATTTAGTGTAGCATCTATAATGCAGCATTTGAAAAGTTGCCTGACTCTCTTAGGATCATAATTATTTCTGTAATTTTGAAACCTGGTAGGATATGGGTAACTGCAGTAATTATAGGCTAATTTTCTTAATTAATGCAGTCTGCAAAATACGCACACAAGTAGTAGCAAAAATGATTAGAACTGATTCCTACCAAAATTAATTCATAAAGAAAAGACACTCAAACAATAATATTAGGCTCTTCCTTGACCTCATTAATGAAATTTACAATAAAAGTAATGACATGATAGATACAATATCAGCTAGAGCAGAAGGGCCAAATCCAAAATTTGATATTGTAATATGCTTTTATGAGCATAAAACCAGAATAATTGAATAGGAGAAAGGAAACTCATTTTTAAGGAAAAATAATTTCCTAATTAGTTTGCACTACTACTAATCTCAACGATACATATCAGCACCATAGGATTCTGTGGCTCTTGGTTTATTTTTGGTAAATAAAGTAAACTGATCAGGAATTTTTGTTATCCTTTCCAGTTTTCAGTCATTATCACTATGAAGTTTTAGAAAAGACTGACATCAAAAAAAATCCCAAAGGGAATTAAAAATGAAGAATAAGGTTTATAGTTTTTCATGATCCTCGCAATACAGGTTAAGTTACATAAGCAGTTCAGAGCATGAGGCTTAAACCCAAACTCAACTGAAACCAACAGAAAAACAAAACAAAACAAAAAAGGAAAAGAGAACAAAAAAAAAAAAAAGAAAGAAAAACAACAAACAAACAAACAGACTTGCAATAATTCCAGAGGACTATGATCATAATCAAAACTAATTTGTCCAATATATTTAAGAATTACTATGACTGTGAATATCACCATTTACTGTGGACACTTAATATCAGAAATAGCTTATATCAAGTGTTAGTAAAGAGAGACATACATTTACAAAAGATATGAAAGAGATTTGATATTAATGACACAGGAAAATATCTAACAAAGAGAAACATTTTAGGTTGCTTGCTGATTTTTTTTTAACCATAATTTGCTAAGAAACATAGGAAGCTGAGTAATTCTGTATTGAGATTCTATATTGTACTTGAAAGAAAACAAAAAAAAATCCTGGGAAAAGTGTTCTTCAGACTGCCAGAGTTTTGCCAAGTGAGCAACAGTCACCAGGATAATGACTCATTTTCTGAATTTTTAAATATCTTTATTTTTTTTTTAATGTTAATAGGAAGCTTTCTGATATTATCAAGTACTTATCTCTCCTACTGTAGACTGTTATGGAATCAAGAGCAACAGATTACAAAAAACTATATCAAATATTAGATTGGTAAACAAAAAGATAGTAACTATTAATGCAATCCTAGAACAAGCTTAAAAACATGGATACACATCTAGAGATTTGGTATTAGCTAGGACAGATTGGTTCCACTCTATTGCATTTTACATGGTTATGCTTGCATGAAGTGAATTTAAAGGGAGATCAAAATGGAGCACACAATTATCCAGAACCAGCAAAATACAAAGTTGTAATCCTTGCCCACTAAACACAATCTGTCAGTACTCTATCTGCAAAGTTTAGAGACATTTAGAGATGATGATTCATTTTTTAGTTATAACTCAGGGTCTTGGATAATGAGCTTCTGACATATACACAGCTCTAGATGCCTACTTATCTAAGGAAATTTTTTCAATCTGTGGAGGAAGGCAGGACTTCTGACAAAACTATCCACTGAGCAGTGCTGTTATAAGTGCAATACTGTCTTGGAAAGATACCAACTCATTTCAGCTTGTAGCAACAATACATGTTAAAAATAATAATAAATTAATTAATTAAATAAAAGTCTGTGCACTTTCTTACTTGCCAGAATTTGGTCATTGAAGCTAAATGGATGTGAGACATGGCTCTTTGTGACCTAGCGCCAGCCTCCAAGACCAAAGAGCCAACTTGGGAGTTGTTAGACACAAATGTATAACAACATGACACATATACATACTGAAATACAGCTTATTAAGTCTACTTATGCTCACACAGATCTGCTACTGAATCGGCATCAAACTAATTATGTCTGCCTATTGCAACCATTTACACATAATGTCATGTATTTCAATGCTACCTGACAGTTTTTCCAGAGACACTACAGTCAGATATCAAAAACAATGAGCATCTTTCCTGGGAACATAAGTTTCAAAGAACTTTTAGATCCCATAAGAAATCTATAAGAAAGGAGATCCTACTATAAATACTACAGGACCACAAAACAAGTCTTATTGTCTTATTGTCTTTTTTTTTTTTTTTGTTTTGTTTTATTTATGAATTGTTACTATCTGAAACAATTAGGGGCCAGTAAGACACTTCTGGAAAGGCAGAATAATAGCAGTAACAAAGCAAATATTTAAAGATGCAAAATAAATAATTACCCACAAACACAACATGAATAACCTCATTCTTGAGAGTGTAATGCATGAATGCAGCACTAAAGACATATCCTGTAAATGCCATCTGATATAGAGCCTTGGTCTCTCCTACACAAAATGATATCCCATCAAATATCCCAGCAAATTTCAAACTTAAAAAAAAAAAAAGATGCAATTACTATTTATATTTTCATAAAAGCCAGAAGATCTAATTAAGATCAGGGCCATAAGGCTTTATTATGCAAATTAATCATACAGAGTTGAGGAAGTTAAAGAAAATCAGAGCCCCTGTGCTATATGTTTCCAGTTGTTCCATACAGGATGCCAACTCTGAGTTGCTGGAAATAAATGCTGAGAAGCACTGTGCTGACTGTCTCCAATGAACTATGCAAACAGGTTAGCAAGCTTATTTAAGCAATTGTTTAAAATGGTATTAATAAATAAAAAATCTTACGCAAATACTGTCTTTGAAATTTCCCAGGCTTGTCAAATCACCCTGACAGCATGTCATGCCCTGTTACACTGGTATATTAGGTAAGGCTGAATGCCAAAATAAGAATGCATAACAAGACAATTGTCCTGGCCTGAGTTTCTTCATAACTTTCAGTATTAATCCAATATTACCAAATGTTACACTAAATAGGAATGAAGATTGCATCATTAGTTATGTGCAACCACAGGGGACACTTATATTTCACACAGATTAGAATTTATTTTCAAGAGTGCTAGCTTTGAATCTAATGCAAAAACCTCAATATGCATTTCAGGTTTTTGAATGTACATGAATCATAGGCTGAGAAAACTAATTTACATCAGGGTTATTTTTTGTTGTTTTTTTTTGTTTGTTTGTTTGTTTTGTAAGCAAGACCTTTATAAAATAATTACCAAATAAAGCCCAGCCTAGTCATGGCACTGAAAACTCAAAATGTGTTTTAAAAAGGTTTGAATTTGAAAGGTTTCAGCAGGGTTGAGAAGATAAGTGAAAATCTACCAGAAAATAATGGCTTAATTCTAGATAGATATTTTTATGATGCTTTAAAAGTATTTACTATGTTAATTCCTTCCCCAGCTTGTTCTCCTCAACTAGTCTGAAAAAATAAACAGCATTTTCTTCTCAAAATTTTGCCCTAACATTCTCAGTTACATTTGGCAAGGCTGGCCAGCTGCATCTTGTCTCTTATTTAACCTTCAGTGGTTAAGGAACAAATAAATTAAGTGGAAGATTATTACTATCAAATACATGCAGACTTTATCTGCATAGACTAGAACTAAATGCCAGTACCAGATAAAATGAAAATCAAAAGACATAACTACTTATCCCCATAACAATTTTAATTTCTGCCTTTTATATCTGTGCATCCCCCATCAATCCGTTTACTTTTTTTTTTTTTCCTATAAATTAGGTACTTGCATAGGAATACCAGTAACCTGACTTTTTTGACTTCTGAAATATAAAGTATATCACAAACAAGCACCACCAAAAAAAAAAAAAAAAAAAAAAAAGAGTACAAATAGAGATAATGAACTCTGAAAGCTTCTTTTATTAATATTCAGATCACATTGTTCAAACAATCTGCAGGGCTTAATGGATGCACAAAGGTTCAAATGTCAATGGGAATAAAATGAAATTGTATTTATACGTAAGTAAAATTAGCTTTTCAGCTAAGAACTGACTGAGATGATTTGAAGATGAATCACTAGCAACAGCAAGCTGCAACAAAATGAAAGAATGATCAAGTAATCATCTTTAAGGCCAAAGACAGAACAACAACTGCGTAACTTCATGTGTTTTAATATTTATAACAAAGAAAAAAAGAGCAATCTTCCTACACTTAATATGTATTACTTTTGTATATGAATTAAAGCAAGTAGCATTCCCAAAATCTAACAAAAATTACTATGATGAAGTTATTTAAAGTTGTTTGTACACTTCATTAGCCATGTTCTGTGGTTACAAAAAAATCACAATTTTTTTGGAAATCATTCTATTTCCAAATTGGGACATATATTGAGATATCATATAAACAGTGGTGTCCATGTGATTGTCATCTTAAATATTTGCAAAACAATTTGTATCTTAGTAAACACATACATCTGTTCTGGAGTTGGAAATGATTTTTGTAAAAAGAATCTAGTCCTCAGAAAGACTGAAAACCTACACATGAAACTTGATTTATTTTAGATAAAAATTTGTTGAGCATTTCTTTAGCAAAATAAAAACCTAAACACACACAAAGAAATGTTTGTTCTGGGTAGCGTACATGAATAAATAATAAGGTAGTAGCATGAAGCAGTAACAAGAGCTACTGAGTCAAATCAGCAAAACCAGAAAGCATTAATATGATTGCAACACTGGTTCTCTCATGTGCAGCCAAACCATGACATTGACTGGAAATTATTTCCTTCAAATTTCAAAGATTTTTTTTTCCTGCTATCTAAAAATAAACAGACATAAAAGGCTGGACTACAAATTCCTGCTTCAGAGATCATAACGCCACTCTCACTGTTTTCCCCTCAGATTTTTACGGGAGATTTCTATTTTTCCTCTATATTTCTAAACATTTTTCAAATGTTTATTATCATTTACTACAGTCAACAGGAAGAAGAAAAACAGGAATAAAAATAATTGATATCCACCTTATCTACCACCCAGAAATGTTCATTTTTAGTTTACAGGAATACTTACAGAATCAGTCTTCCAAGCCTATTTTTCTGCTCTATGAAGTAACACCCCCATAGATAATGATTCAATATAGCAATTAACTATTTCCTTCAGTTTAAGGTCTTTTTTAAAGCTTATTAATTTCAGAGAGATTTAAAATTCAGCACATTTTAAGTACACTGCTGATCTGGAGTTCCAGTCCAGGTATACAGCTTAACTGGACTATCAGGTATTGTGTGCATCCTATGACTGCCACTCAGTCTTTCCCGACAACTGCTGTCAGTTCCGTGTTCTGAAATATCAGGCATGACAACGTTGTCCAGTATATACTTCCATTTCAATGTTAACAAGAGACAAAATTTCAAGATCACTTACCTGTCATAACAGAAACATGTCTATTAAGATATATAATAAACTTCCATTGTTGTAATGACTTTTAAATGTAGAACAAGAAATATGGCCTAAGGTAGTTTTCCTAGTATATTTTTGGAACAGTTACAGTTGTCTTCAATATTGGGAAACAGGAACGATCACATAATTGTCACTTTTTCAGAACTGTCCACCATGCGAAAACTGCCAGTGTTCTTCCCAGCAGTGAAAAGTGACCTAGCATTTAAAATTATGATTAACTTTATACCTTTAATTAATACCATTAACAGATGTAGTTCTACTAACTAGGTTATATTTGTAGCATATTGCTCATAGTGTGCTAACAAACATATTACTACCCTAAAAACACGGAGTCAGTGTTTGCATTTTTTAACTTGACGATATGAAACAAAGATCAACAGTCTCTTTCCATGTTATTATATACACAAATATGAGGATAGTTCCACTTGAAAATCCAGAGACTAATGTTTCATTCATAAAATAAATATCTGGATCAGTTGTTTTATGGCAAGTTGGGCTTGTGCAAATTCTCTCCACTCAAATTCAAGTAGAACTCAGACAGCAAACTAAACAGCAGCCACGTAAGAGGGAGGTCTCTTTCTCTCCATATCACAGGCGTCAGTCTGTCTGCAGCAGTTACAGATATATGCAGTATCAGAAAGGTACATTCACCACCACCACCAGAGATTGTACCAGAACCTGAAGCTCGAAAAACAAATAGCTCTAATAGCTCCAAGATTAAACCCAGAATACCAAAGCTGTCAGCTCTTGCCTTTTGGCTTTGCACTTGGGGGAACCAAGTCCTCTCTCCATACTTAATACTCTAAGAGCTGAGCTGGAGTCTCTTTCATACCTTTACAGAAGTCTTTCTGCCCAGTCCCATACTATCAGTCGAAACAGTGGGATGCATACATATTGCTTCGCTTCTTGCTTCATGTAGTCTTGGGAAGGAAGAAATTGGTCCTTGAGTGCATTCAGCAGAGAAGGTGACTGAAACAATATTTCCCATATTTTCTGGAAAGCACTCTGAACAGAAGAACACTTTTTATGAAAACAGAATACAATCCATGTATACTTTTAACCATGTGGTAACAGAGAAGAGTTATAGTCATTTATTTGAAATACTGGCATTGACAACTACTGTCACTCTGGACTGTGAACAGTAAAGCACCCAACCCCCAAAAAACAGAATAACTGAAAACACATGCACCTACACACCCTATTAGCCACTTATATATATATATTTCCTAGTGTTTTGATATTTGTACTTCTTTTTCTCCTGCTTTATGTAGAAATGGTGCAGTGGTACATACCATTGAGAGTCATCAGCCAAAATTCTCAAATGCTCATGTGGCTTCAAGATTATGTAATTTACCTCTTTCAAACACCAGCTGCCAGATGGTTCTCTGGCCTGTGTATTCAGATGGCCAAGTAATATGTATTTTTGCTTTAGGAAGAGCTGTCATAGCAGCAAATAAGCATATATCTGGTAAAGGATCCTACAGAATGAGGGGTTCTTAGAAGTATCCAAAATCTATCAGATATACCAGATTTGGACCAAAGGAACCAGAAAAGACAGGATATTTTATGCCATCTTTTGCACTTTATTTCTAATTTTTCAAGTTTCTAAGTCAAAACAAATGGGATTTTACCCAACTACCATTTGTGGGAGCAAAACAGATATGCAGAGCAGCATTTATGATTTTTAGCCTAGATTATATTTAAGCAAAAAGAAGAATTACTAGGGAAGGATTAGTAGTAGTTCATAAGAAGGAAAAACACAGAAAACAAGACCAGCAAACTAACACACTAAATTTCACACTAAATTTCCTATTTGTCTATAGATGAACAATTCTCCTAGTTGCTACAAATTTCAGTGGGAATTAAGAAGACCTTCAGTCTCCGTGAAGAAGACAGAGTAGAAGATGCAATTAATAACCCAAATTACAAGTTAAAAAAGACAGAAATGAGAAAAGTACACAAATTAATAATCAAAAATCCTCTGAAAACGACAGCTACAAATCTAGTAAAGTACATCTACATTCAGAAGATATTCAGCAAAGTTGATTGGGACAGTAGGATTTTAAAAACACTGTAAAAACTATCACACTCCACTTGTATAGAAATGGTACTGTTTCCTCTGACTTTCCTCCATTACCTTGCCTATAAAGACAACAGAGTAAGAATTATCAAAAAAAAAAAAAACATAAAGTAGGAAAATACCACTACAACCTAAGTTCGGTTATTTAATCCTTTATTTTGTTAAATTAGGACATAAAGAAGAAACAAAGAATGAAAGACTGGATTTTTTAATACGAATTTGATGAAGACTAATTTTATTTAGCTATTAGGACTACTAAATTCATTTGTTTTCAAAAGTCTTCTTTGGGCATCTTTGCTTGCAAATTAAAACACTGGTTCTATATTTTTCCTGTGAATCAAAACCAAATTGCTGTTATAACTATTCGATGTTTGATAGAAAAGAAACTGCTTTTTGTGTGTGCATGTGTGCTTTTATTCTTTATCATGCTACCTCTTATGAGATATCTCTACAAAGGTGAGGAGAAAAAAAAAAAAAAAAAAAAAAGAACACAGAAGGATTTGTGGAGATTTAATTTTTTACCTACCAAAGTGGTCTAGAAATACACAAGATGAAGAAGATATTGTAAAGATTGCTCGCATTTATGGTCTATAGTTATGTGAGCTAATACCCAAAATGTTAAGACGTACTAAAAAAGATGCCCCTACAGAGCTCCAAAACACAGGTACATCACACCAGGTAATAAATCACCTTAGATCTACTTCATAAATCCTATAGTACAGAGACCTTCTAGAAACATCTGGGCTTCCCAGTATCCACTAATCTACTGTTAAACCTGTTCAGCAACCAGCTGGAAAAAAAAAAAAAAAAAGTTATAAAATATGTTTTTTACTTAGCGTTTACTTAATTATGTGTCTTTGAATTATGGCAAGGCACAGAAAGACATTTTGCCATTTCTCAAATATTTTACTTGTAAGGATTTCATGATGTTTAGCAATGGAGAAGAACATCCCCCAGATATGAAAGTATCCAAAATAAAAGAAACAGAATTATAGAGCACAGGCATTCGTTTTTGCAAATTTTTGTAAAACATGGATGTAACAGTCTATTTTGGGTGGTGAAGCATATCCTGCTTCACAAATTCCTTCTGACAGAGGTGTCATAAGAGAGTAAATAGTCCCAAAATTATCCCCTTTCAATTTAATTTAGAACATTACTTATGCTCTGTTGAGTAGGATACTCACCTGAGGCATTTTGCACTCTTACAAATCATTTAGGAAAGTTCATCAATGAATTCTGTTTTAACTTTCCTTCACTATGCAGTGGTAATACCTAGCTACACAGTTGCCATGATTTATAATATTAGAAGTTAACATAAAAGCTAGCGCTGAGGTAGTAGAACTGCCAAGGGTTTATTTCACCCTTTTAAAGTCTCTAAAATTACAGAAAATAAGATGAGGCAATAAAAATCTTGGGGGCTAGGGAGAGGGTGTCTTTTTTTTCCTTCTTTTTTTCCTTTTCCTCTTTGGCTGCAGTCCTACACTATTGTTCATGACATGCATATAAACAGCAATAAAGTTAAGGCAAATTTATTTTTGGAGACCTGCAACCATCAATCAATGTCCTACTGATGCATAAAATCTGAGATTGCCACTTAGTTTCATAAAACTGGCACTACAGTATAAACTCTGTGTTACACTTTACATCTTGATATTTGCTGAAGTTGAACACAAAAGTTATACTGTTCCACATTACTGCCAGTGTGGCAGACAGCTTGAAAGCAGGGATGTCGGGCAGATTTTCTCTTCTTCAGGTAATTATTTTTATATGTCAAGTGCATCCTGCTGTAAATTTGTCATTTGATCATTTTTATAAGATTGAAAATTAAGTAGGTATTTTTGCATTGGTTTCTCTGTATTTCTTAATACATGGGTTATTCTACTACTTAAATCACAATACAAAATGCTTGTTTTCTGAGCCCTCTACTTTTCCCTTCAAATTACCATTTAAAACGGTATACAATGTTCTTACTGACATTTCTGCTCAAAATCCACAGAGGTGTTTGTGGAATCTGGTGAAAATATGGATTTGAGTCTTTGCCTGTACTTCTACCACATAAAAATCAAAGCAAAAGGAGAATGAATGCAATACAATACATAGATACATATGCTTAATTCGTCTCTATAGTAATGGGTCAGTCTAATCCTCTCACCCAGAGGTCTATCAGTTTGACATGATAGGTTTAGCTTGCATCAGATGCATGGTTTTAAGCATAGGAGAGAAATCTTTCTTTACTTCATTGAACAATGAAGCTACTTCTTACCCGTGAATAACAGTGTTGAGTAATCATTGCAATAATATAATTTTCCAGAGAATGTGTTATTGCAAGCACCCCAAGAGATCTTTTCAAGGAGAAATCATAATTTATCTGTATCTTTAAGACTTTTATCATTCTTTCATCACATCCAGAACAATAAATCCCTATTTAGTCCTTCAGTGTTTTCTGGTTCAAGGTTTGAAGTGTTATCTGAGAAAAACAACACTTTGTGTTGAAAAATATGCTAATAACAACCTCGGTTTTATGAAGCATATCATCAGATCTAAACTCATTGAGAATTTGTTCAAATGATCTCTGGGATTTTTTGTCTTTATTATTTGAAATGGAATATTCATTCTGAAAAAGTTTGGTGTTGCCATTATACCGTTAGGTAGAAAAACAAAGATTTATGATTTCTTTTCCTTTTTTTTTTTTTTTCCTTATAGAGTTTATTTCAATTTTTGTAATAATTGAAATAGTCTTCCCAGATTAGCTTTCTCAGTTCTATGCCTGTAAAAAATTTGTTCTTTAAAGGATACCAAGATCATGGTATTGGCCATTAGCAGAAAGTGGCAACCAACAGTAAGAAGTCCTCCATGTGAAAATTTTGCCCTATGTAGCTAAAAGTGCACTTTTTTATTATTATTATTATTTATGATTTCCATTGTATTCCAGAAAATAATGGTGGGGGGGGATTTAGTGTATTAATCTCTCTATAAAATGACAGAACACAGTCATTTATGAAACCTTCTTCAAAATATTAACAATACCAAATAAAATTTTCACATTTTATTCCTAAGGCATATTTGCATCGAGAATCGATGACAATATATAAAAATGTGTTATGCTTTTAGTAGAATAGAACGTATACTTTAAATACATTGTGGATTTCTACTTCATAACTTTTTTCAAAATCAATTTTGGAAAGAACTAAAGCAATTCTATAACCAACTGAAAAAGAAACTAAGCACCATCCCTTCCTGTACCACAAGTGTTATCCTTAGGCTACTTGGTAGTGGTTAAACACATTTCTTTCTAAATAATTGCAGCAGTGCAAGTGAATAGAGAACCCCAAACATTGTTCTTCAATGGCAAAAAACAGTATATTCTCTATCATGCATTCTTCTTCTGTCTTGTAGAATAATCAAAATAATAATAATCTAGTTTGAATCTGTGTTAATCTCTGTAAAAAGGAGATGACACAAAAAGTGGGGAAGAACACGATGATAAAATATGAGTGTTTTTTTTTTTTTTAAAAAAAAGTTTTTGTTTATATAATATTTAGTATGGTACTAAACTTACTAACTGGACAAAAAAGAAAATGTGCTATGAAACAGATCAAATTAAAAGACATAAATAGCATAGAATCAGTTATATCTCATTCTATATGCTGGGGAAAACAAACAAACAACAAAAAAAGTAGCTTTGATCTGTTTTCTATTTTTCTTAAGCTAAATTACACTACCATTTTACCATCAAAAGTTCATGTTTTAATATTTTTATTTTGTACTGCTTTTTGTAGCAGGTGGGTTTATTTAGCATAATTTTAGGTAAATCTGGGTTTGTCCCACTGAATGGTAAAGCCATCATCAACATCATAAACACCATAAAGAAACAGATAAGTTTGTCCTTATATTTAAAATATGGTATTGTTCAAATACACAAACCACAGTAATTCTCATAAGAATTCTCATAAGAGAATTACTGTGGTTTATGAGAAAGTATTTTGAAGCTTTCACCTTGAAGTCTGAGATCAAAATGAAATATATTAGAAGGTCCAAAGGTAGAAAAGAGATATGTAGAGATAAGCCTTACATTTCATGAAATTCAGTTACTACATTTAGTAAAAATTACATAGATTTTCTCATAATATGCTGTATATATATCATAATGACGAACTGTACATTTTGTCTCATCTTAAGAATGAAGGTGTATGTATCTTGGATAAATATAGCTAAGAAATACTTTGGTTTCCTTAAAAACATGAATGTTCTTTGAAAATTTCAGTTTAAACCTTAACTAAGCATTTGAATGCAATACTGACAATTTATCCAGAGAATAACCGGTACCCACTCATAATACTCCTCCTCTTGCAGACAGGTCTCCTGCAGACAGGAATTGTTAACCCACACCCGTGCTTGAATCAAAATTTCATGCCTGAGCAGTCAGCATCTGAAATATGACAGGGAGAGAGGAGAAAAAACCTCAGCCTGCCCTAACATTTAGAGTCAATTTAAACTTCACTTGACCTACCTCATCAACTCAGCAGGTATCAGCTGTTTGGCCAGCTGATTCCCAAACCGCATATCCCATTTTACCTTTCAGTGCTCTTATGAGGTTTGTGCAATTCAGAGTTGCTGTTGTCCTTTATAGCTATCAGGGCAGATGGAATTCAGGAAATGCAAAGTGCTTTAACATATACCTGTAATAAGTAAAAAATGCTTATATTATTGGAAGTGATTCCAACATGGTCAGTATTGGTTCATTAACATTTTTTATTCAACATTACCATAAGTTAGAGATTAAAATTCTAAGAACTATTTGACCTAGACAAACCCTCTGATCTCAAACTTCCTATCTGCTGGAGTTGTTCTACATCCCACACCTTTCTTTCCTGAGAACAGGAATTCATCACTGTGCTGACAAGTGATTCTGGGAGTGGCAGACCCTAAATAGTGGTTTTCTATAGATTTATGTCTCACAGTGATTCCTCTAGTGTACAAGATAATCAAACTTTTTCATTACTGAAATGTTCACAGTACCTCATATCTGATACACAGTAAGAAGTAAAACACTGAGATATCTCTTCTCTATTTTAAGAGGGTTTGAAGAAACTCCCTCCCTTAGGAAAACTTGTGAGATTTCAGAAACAAGTGATTGTCATTTAATCTCAGTCCAAAAATAAAAATTAATTAAAAAAAATAATAAAATAAAATGTCTTGCTGAAATTCACAGACATGGTGCTTTAAGAACTAGAACTTTCACAAATTCAGCAAGAGGAAGGAAGGAAGGGAGGAAGGGAGGAAGGGGAAAAAAAAGAGAGAAAGAGAGAAGGGAAACAAATGCTCCGATATACAGAAATCACATAAGATTTTTTTTAAAGTGTGCAAAGAAGAGATCAGACTGGATTGAAAAATCACACTAGGTTAACAGTGAAAATAAATTAAAAGCATACAAGGAATGGAAAAAAAGGATAGCAATGCTACTAAATGCAAATTAGGAGCTACAAATTGAAGAAAATCAGTAGGGTAAGCAGAGGGACATAAGAAAAATATACTAGAAACCACAAAGTAATATGAGGAGGGTGTTTGGAATATATATTAAAAATAATAATAATCCTCATAAATACATTAATATATTCCTCAACAGAAAGAGCAGCTAAAACCAAGAAACACTGATCATTTCTGCTGTATGCTGGAAAAAAAAAAAAAAAGGTAGGAGGGAAAAGCCAAGTCATCAATCATAAGAACATAAATAAATAAATAAATAAATAAAATTTAAAAAAGCAGCTTTCGATATTTTTGTAAGAAATATTTCTCTAGTAAACTAATTTTAATTATCTCTAATACTTTCACAGTATCAGTTTCACTGTAGCTTTTAGCAACAGTTAATCTTATTATGGGTATTTCAAATCACAATCTCCTTAGAAAATGATCTGCAATGACTGTGGACTTTAAGGGAAGTGGGTAAGACTGACAGAATTACAATCCTGGACTTCAGAAAAGCAAGTTTTAGCCTCCTCAAGGACCTGCTTAGCAGCATCCCATGGGAAACTATCTCAGAAAGAAAAGTGGCATGGGAGAGCTGGCTGATTTTCAAGGACAGTCTTTTGTGACCACAGGAATGGCCCTTTTCAGTGTGCAGGAGGGCAAGGAAGCATGGCAAAAAGCCAGCATGGCTGAACATCGAGCTTCTGTATGAGCTTAGATGGAGAGTGGAGGCACACAGAAAATGGACACGAGTACAAAGACATTGCCTGCACATGTAGGAATGGAGTCAGGGAAAACATAGCTCACCTGGAACTGAAAGTAACAAGACAACTAGAAAAGCAAAAACAAATGTGTATACATCAGTAGCAAAAGAAAAGATAGTAACAATGTGATAGAAAACAGTTCAATACAATTTAACCTATCTGAACATGCACAAGTCCCAGGTACCAAAAGTGGTGTTTAAAGAGCTGGCCAATGTCAATGCAAGTCAACTCTCTACTGTCTTTGAAAAGTGACATCAAGGAAATGTTCCTGATACTGGAAAGAGGTAAAGGCCACAACTATCTTCAAGGAAAACAGAAATGTCAATCCAGATTACTACAGGCTGGTCAGCTTTACCTCAGTGTCTGGGAAGTCTATGGAAACAAATCCTCCTAAAAGACACTTTTTACACATGAAAGACAAGAAGGTAATTGAAAGAAGCTGGTATAGGTGTATCACGGGGATGTCATGCATGATCAACTTGTTTTTTATGACAAAGGGCATAGTGAATAAGGGCAGGGCAGTGAATGTGTATACCTTGAATTTAGAAAGGCCTTTGAGAGTCTCCTATAGTCTCTTTATCACCAAACTAGTGAAATATGGGCTGAACAAGGAGACCATGAAGTATATAGAAAAACTCCAAAACTTTTTGGACTGCCAAATTTGAGGGTGCTGTATATAGTGGTGCAAAGTAAGCACAAAGCCAATAACTACTGGGTCCCTCAGGAACCAGTACTGGGACCATTACTGTTTAAAGTGTTTATTAACAAGCTGGATGGTAGGACAGTGATATCACTTTTAGGCAGTTTGTAGTTTAAAATGTGGTGTGTGGGGGGAGGGAGAATCAATACGCTGTAGGGCAGAGTTGCTCTTCAGACTTCGATTGGCTGGAGAAATAGGCTGATCAGAACCTCAAACATTCAATTATATCAAGGGCAATGTTCAGTAAATGGCAGGAGTTACCCTTTGCAACACTAGTGGCTGGGGGCTGACTGCGTGAGCAAAAGTTCTGCAGGAAAGGATCTGGAAGTCCTAGTAGAAGATAGTTTGAACATGAGGCATCACTGTGACTTTGAAGCAAAGAAGGCCAAAAACATGCATACTCTGGCTCTCCAGTACAAGTATGATGGTGCAATTCAGGAACAGATGCAGTGGAAGGTCACCATACTGGGATGGTCAAGGGCTGGAGAACGTGACAAATGAATCAACACCCAAACTGGAGTTGATTTTTTAATTCAGTGTATTAAATTATATTTCTTACTGAGAAGCTTTAGAAGATGGAAAACAGGAAGATTTTCCAATCTGGAAGAGACAGTCCTCTCTCTTAAATAGTTTATAGATTGAACTCAACATGGCAAAAGGAGAATACTAAAAGACTGAAGTGAGATGGTATGGAATGATGAAGCCCATAATAAAGGTAGATGATGCTTCCAGCTCATTTTATGTTTTGCTTATTTGGAGTATTCCTAGGAAGGTTAGAAATATTACCATCATAAATTCTACTCTCACTTCCACCATTGAAACTCTAATGCCTATTGTATATTTAAGTTAGTGAGAGCATTGTATCACCTTTATTCTCTTCTATAATTAATGTAATAAGTTTCCAAAAGTGGTATTTGCATAATTACGCATACAGAGCAACAAAGATAAATTAGCAAATGTCTAGCAGAAAAGTCTTCTCTATACACATCATTGCTCTAAACTGTTTGGCAGAACTAAATAGGAGTGTAGTAGTTCAGATGTTGTTTCAATGACAGGATCATCTAAATTCAGTGTAAATGTAATAGTTAGAGGAGTTATTTTGCATTTATGCTTGTATAGCTGGCAGCTGTACAAAATGACATTTAGAAAGGAATGACAGGCTTTACAGAAAAGTAAAGATGAGGAAAAAGAAGACTGTATGTACGTTCTATGTGGTGCAGGGGTTCAAAAACCTCAAGTACTTTGAAAAAAAAAAAAAAAGAAGAGAGAAAAAAAAAAAACTAAAAACCTATAGGACTTTTATAATTTTACTCTCCTTGAAGTTTACAAGTTTGCAAAAAACTCCGGTCAGACACCTGATGGGAGTTAAGTATGTAATCCTTTTTGGATGCTAATTCATTACAAAGTCATCTCAGAGGATTGGAGTGCTCAAGGTTACTTATTGTCGGCCACCAAAATGAAAAGCCATATCTGGGAGCAACAATTTCCTCACAGATACTGCACTCCACTGATGCAGAGTCTTCTAGAAACATATTCTGCAATTCTTTTGGCATGAATTATTCCAGACCCTTCCAAATAAACTGTGAAATAACTTGTCAGTATTTCTGGACACTTCAGAAAGTGATGGAAGAAGATGAGAACTGAAGTAATTTAGATTGCTTTATCACTAGTAAGACTGACTTACCCACGCATAAAACATTCATCCAAGTGTCAGTCATCCTACACATCCCTGCTAGAATTTCTGCATGTTAAAACTCAGATTATTTACTTGCCTTTTCATAAGGTTAGTATATGCTCCAGTGTGTACTGTGGCATTACAAGTGCAAATAATTTCATATGCAAATTAAATAATGACTAAATAACTCACCCTTTAAGCTCAGATCAATGATGTTGTTGCATAAATCATTAAATAGAAAACCTTATCATCCAGGTCAAATCAAATACATACTTGCAAGTCTGTGTAGATATACATATGCAAGTATATGGTGAATGAAATATTTTACAAAAATTGAACTATTCTTAGCCAAATATTTTTGCAAAAACTGCAAGCATAAGAATATGTATGTGATTAAATGCAGACATACTTGTCAGGCATACTATTGCCTCAAGCCAGCTCCTAGCCAGAGACCTCAAATTGTATCAAACATAGTACTACATCTAAGCTAATAAGTCCACCAATTGCATATAGTTAAGAGCAGGCTAGCTTGCAGCATGGCTGAACTTGTATTATTTCCTAGAAATAATTTTGTAGCTATTCTATAAGAGTGAAGAGGCTGTGCTCAAAACCAGTGTAAGACACTGCAGTGCAATTGAACTGAATTTTCACAAAATATCAAAGAATACCAACAGGTTAATCTGGTGTGCCATGCTGCACTGAAATCAAGAATCTGGAACGATGTCAGAGATTCTCAGTTAAAAGGGTTACCATATGAAAACAAGAAAAGATGGAAAATAAAATATTTTCACAAGTGCAAGTATAGTGGAATATGTCAGTTATCTGTACTGAAAATAGTTTTGTTAGAAAAAAATAAATTATCAAAAATGAGTAAAACTGAGATATTTCATTGCCTCAAAACATGTTTATACATAAAGACTTCATGAAGTTACAATATTCTACTGCTTCTCTTACATACACACACCTTAATAGAAGATAGTAGGGTGAATTTGACTTCCAATTTTGATATTTGGAGGCAGGATTTGAAGAGCGTTTCCCTTTTTTATGTCAAAATGTTACCATAATAAGCAGCAAGTTGGTAAAATTATTTGCAAATAATGAAAAGATACACACTACTTTTGTATTCAGAACTTTTGTATTCAGAGACTTTTTCTGTCTCTAGTTCTTCTTCTCTTATCTTGTGAGCTGTTTAACTAAATCTGCAATTGAAGCAATTGCAATTCAAGGTGAATACTGTTTCAGTTCACAGTACTTGGAAATCTGTTGGTTACCTTTGTTGTATTCATTTTGTATGTGATTGTCTGAACTCAGTAATGGTCACACACATGCCTCTTTATCAACACACATATATGAGAAGAAAAATATATGACTACATGCATCACAATTCTAATATACAAGATTGTTACCCAAGAACTGCAATTATTTATCAATATACCAGTAATATTCTCATGGAAAGAAAGAGAGAAAGAGAGAAAGAGAGAGAGAAAGAGAGAGAGAAAGAGAGAAAGAGAGAAAGAGAGAAAGACAGAGAGAAAGACAGAGAGAAAGAAAGAAAGAAAGAAAGAAAGAAAGAAAGAAAGAAAGAAAGAAAGAAAGAAAGAAAGAAAGAAAAAGAGCTTTCAAAACCACACTTAGTTATGCACATAATTGAATGAGTAAATTCTTCCATTTAATACATTTCTGTAACCTTAAATTTGTTTTTCTACTTTGAAAAGCTGGTGCATATCATTAAATCATTTTTATTCCCTGAAGATTGACACCATTTCATTTACTTTTTTAAAAGTCTTTTTTTTTTAAGTTTAGTATTCCACTCACTGAAGCTCTTTCAACTTCTAAATGTTAGGATGAATTGCTAGGAAAAAAGAAAAACACAAAACTCTGAAAATTATGTTAATGTTTATAAATTAATTTACATAATTCATAGGGGAAAAATTTCTTTATTAGCATCTTCACAGAGAGAAGAAATGCCTCATTAATTTTAAACACATCAGACTGGAAATGCTATCCATGTCAGATAGAATAATGACTGACATTACAGACAGCACAATAAACTGCACAAAAAATACAATCATCCATTAGTCACTGTCACGTGAATTTATACTCATATGTGTAAGTATACATGGTTATTGGTAATGTGAAAGCTTTGAAAAGTAGAAATCTTATGATTAACCATCCGGTAGGGGAGGAGAGAGATAAAGGAGAACGGGGATTTGGAAAGTCATATAGAGACATATGAAATACCGACTTTTACATATCTTTTAAATAATAGATGCTGTCATGCATTCACTGCTTTCCCTTGGTCCACACACCTAAGCATCTCTTTACAAAAAGCAATCAGGCTGGTCAGCCTTGATTTTTCCTTGGTAAATCCGTCCTGGCCTATTCAATTTTATACCTTTTTCTTGTTTGTGGAAATTACTTAATGTGACTACAATGCTACATTACATTACTAGTTTCAGTCTGTTAAGTTTATCTAGCTGTCTTATATAATTTTTAAAATCTGGTCATTTTACAAGTGTGTTTTTCATGAAGTTTGTAGAATCATAGAATGGCTTGGATTGGAAGGGAACTTAAAGATCGTCTAGTTCCAATCCCCCTGCCATGGGCAGGGATGCCACCCACTAGATCAGGTTGCTCAAAGACCCATCCAGCCTGGCCTTGAACACAGATGGGGCATAGGAGAGGTGCTCCAGCCCCATCTTTGTGGCCCTCCTCTGGAGCCACTCTTGATCAAGAAGGATCAACATCCTTCTTGCGCTGAGGGCTCCAGATCTGGACTCACCGGTCCAGGTGGGGCTTCACAAAGGCAAAGCAGAGGGAGCAATCAACTCCCTTGACCTTCTATCAACTTCTTTGTTGATATAGCCAAGAATGCAGTTGGCCTCCTGGACACAAAAGCTCACTTCTGGCTCATGTTAAGCTTTTCATCCACCAGAACTCCCAAATCTTTCTCAGCAGGTCTTCTCTCAATGACTTCTCCCAGTCTGTACTCATGTCTGGGATTACCCTGGCCCAGGTGCAGCACCTTGCACTTGACTTGTTGAACCTCAGTAGGTTCATGTGGACCCACTTCTCAAGCTTGTCCAGGTCCCTTTGGGTGGCATCCCTTCCTTATGTTGTATCAACTGCACCTCTCAGTTCGTGTCATCTAACTTGCTGAGGGTGCATTTGATCTCACTGTCTATGCCACTGAGAAAGATATTAAACAATGCTCTTCCTGAGACAGACTTCTGAGGGACACCACACACTATGAGCCTCCACCTGGACAAAGAGCCATTGACTATCACTCTCTGGGTGTGACCTCCCAGCCATTTCCTTATCCACCGAATGGTCCACCCTTCAAATCCATCTCTCTCCAATTTGGAGACTGGGATGTCATGTGGGACTGTGTCAAAGGCCTTACAGAACTCCAGGTAGATGACATCAGTCGGTCTTCCCTTGTCAACTGATGCAGTCACTCCAGCATAGAAGGCTATCAGATTGGTCAGGCATGATTTGCCCTTGGTGAAGTTGTGCTGTCTGTCTCAGATCACCTCCTTGTTTTGTGTGTGCCTTGACATTGCTTTCAGGAGGATCTTTTCCATGATCTTGCCAGCACAGAGGTGAGTCTCACTGTAGTTCCGTAGGTCCTTCTTTCTACCTTTTTTAAAAATGGGAGCAATGCTTCCCTTTTTCCAGTCACCAGGGACTTCACCTGACAGAACTTTTCAGATATGGTGGAGAGTGGAGTGGCAACTGCATCAGCCGGTTCCCTCAGGACCCTGGGATGCACATCATCAGGCTCCATAGATCTGTTCCTGTTCAGTTTCATCAGGTGGTCTCAAACCCACTCTTCACTTACAGTGGGAGGGACTTTTCTCCCTCGGCTCTCTCCTAGAAGTTCAGGTAAATGAGAGACATGGGAAGCCTGACAAGCAGTGAAGACTGAGGGAAAGAAGCTGATGAGTATCTCGGCTTTCTCCATGTCTGCCATTAACAGTTCTCTCTCCTCATCCATCAGAGGGGGTGCACTCTCCTTGGCCTTCCTTTTCTGAGGAATGTATCTATATAATCTTCTATATTCTGTATCAAGAAAAAAGAAAAAGAAAAAGAAAAAGAAAAAGAAAAAGAAAAAGAAAAAGAAAAAGAAAAAGAAAAAGAAAAAGAAAAAGAAAAAGAAAAAGAAAAAGAAAAAGAAAAAGAAAAAGAAAGAAAAAGAAAAAGAAAAAGAAAAAGAAAAAGAAAAAGAAAAAGAAAAAGAAAAAGAAAAAGAAAAAGAAAAAGAAAAAGAAAAAGAAAAAGAAAAAGAAAAAGAAAAAGAAAAAGAAAAAGAAAAAGCTGTCAACGTATCTGTTAAAGCACACCTCCACAACACCTTCTTGTAGTCCCTATGGAGGCTCGCTCATCTCATTCAATATTAGAAGTCACATTGTCTTACTTGATTTATTGCAATTTAAATAGAAGGTAAAAACATCAAGGTGGGTAAAAGAAAAACAACTGAGCATCTTGGATATGCGAAATACAGTAATTCTCAAAGAAAAAAAAATCAAAAAGTAAAATAACATTTGTTGAGGGGAAAAATTCAGTACTATTTTGAGGTATGTTATACATGCTGAGTCTCTCCTTTGCAATAGACAAGTTACATTTGCTGTTTTTATAGCATGAGTCATTCTTTTTCTCTTGCCTCAATAACCTCAAAAAATAAACTTTACATAAAAAATAATAAATAGGTCAGCCAACCATTCAATTGATATGAAGGAACATCATATATTAAAAGATTTCTAACTACTGATTACTTGTAAATTGTTATCAGCTCAGGATTAGATACTATGTCTCCATTGTTCTAATAGCACAGATTATCACTTCTCTGTAAATATAGTTTTTAATGCCTGACCATCTAAGGTTTATTCAAAGAAACTTATACTGCTGCTGCACTTCTGTCATGTTACTCAAGTAAAACCTGCTACCAGACTAAGATAATGTACATAAATTTGAGAGAAAAGTATATCTGGCCATGTAAAGAAGTCTCAAATTCAGAAACAAGCCTTTCCTTTGTGACTTAACTTCCCATGGGACTCACAATTTATAAAAATGTTTTCGGTGTCTTTTTTTTTAAAAAAAATAACACAATGCTGACATAAGTAACATTCTTCCAGTCTCCAAGTTCCTGACAAGAAACAATAGTTTTTTCACACTAGTTATGTATGGAATACATATCAGCAACCCTAAATGGATATAAAGCACTGCATTCTACAATTAGTATATACTTTGAACTTATTTCACAGGAATTTGGGTGACTGTGAAATGATGAAATTAGTAGATTCCACAGATTCTATTAAAATATCTCTCTGCCCACTGGCAAAAGTAGAAGAATTTCTTGCCCAACTTTCTTCTCCCATATTTCATTTTTCACACACTTTAAAGTAAAAATAACGTATGGCACATTCTATGAATATCTTGACATTCAGTTTACAATGTAAGTAAGTAAGGCAAGTAAGGAAATCTCCAAGATACTTTTTATCATAGCCATTTCTATCAGAAAACCACTATCCTCAAGTATTCCTAACTAGGGTGTTAAAATAAAAGATGGAAATTTATTTAAAGAAAAATTTATGGAAATTTATTTATTTAAATTTAATTACATTTATTTTATTTAATTAAAATATTTTTATTTATTTATTTTTATTTATTTACTATTGAAAGAAGGAAAGAATTTGCACTAACACTTCACTAACAGAAATATATGTTTGTGTGTAAATATATGTGTGTATAGATGTATATTGTCCTTACAAAAAATCTTTGAACTTTGCTCATGTTAATTTTAACACCATTTCATGGACAAAATGAGAGGCTGATTGGCTTGTAGTTCCCTATATCACACTTTTCCTTTTTGCCTTTCTATTGTCACTGGGAATTCCTTAAAGCTCTACACCATTTTTAAACTAGTGGAGATCTCTGACTCGATAAGCTTCCACTGCTGGTGGTTCCTTTATTTGAACACTGTGTTTAGGCACAAAGGTTTGGAGACCTTGCAGTGAATCTAGAGGCAAAGAATAACCCTGCCTTATCTGCATCCTCTACATCACTAAGTGACTAGCCCGCTTAGTCACATGTTCATATTTTCATTTATTCTTCTATTGCTCACATAGTATTAGAAGATGTTTTTATTGCCTTTGACATGAGTAAAAGATAAGTCACTCAAGGTCACTTCTTAATCTGAGGAACTCAGATGATATCTATTTACCACCAAGATATTTGAACTAAATTTTAAAAGTTCTGTGAATTATTTTGACAGATAGACAAACTGAATCCATAGCTAAAAGCTTAGGAATTCTTATCCATTTATTTGTTTAATTGATATGGAAGACTTTCAAAAGTTTTGTATAAGTAGGTATAAGAAGAAAAAAAGAAAAAAAAGAAAAAGAAAAAAGGAAGTATAGACATTACCAACATTACCTAAATTTGTCATGTTGCAATTCATTTTTAATACACAAATTTTATTTCACATTTTAAAATGTGAATTTTTCCTCCATGTCTTACTGCAAATTTAAAAAATATACATTTTAAGTTTCATCATGTATAACCCTGTGTGACTTAAAGTGTTTATAGACCTGAATCCAACTGAATCCAAGACCTGTTAAACCAACATAGGTTTCTGGACCTGAATCCCACTTCAGGCCCCTGAATCCACTTCAGAGAATGTCAAATGGTGATGAATTAGTGATAAATGAATAATAAAATTATATAAAGTAGTTAAAAGGCCTTTAGCATATTGTGTCAATCTAAGACTTGGTTTAAAAACGAATACTTATCAAAGTACAGGTCTCACCAGAAAGATCAATCTGTTTGTGTTGTTAATATTCCAAGGATCATCATCAAGAAAATCATTGGAATCTTTTTTGCTACAAGTTGCTTGTAGCTATTCAATTTCTAGTTGTCCCAAACCTTTTGAATCATGCAGTAGTCAATCATATGAACATATCTTTTCCAGTCCTTCAATTAATAAGCCTGTATTTTATATTCACATTTTATCAATAGGCAAATAGATATAACTTTGTCTAGGATCATATCTTAATATCAAATCTAAAGTTCAATGTTCTCAACATCTGAACTTGCTCAGGTGTCTCTTAATAGACCCAAGTTAATGGGACATAGATGAAGTGTTATTAATTGACCAGATTTTTAAAACTTAAGAATTGACACAAAACTGCTTTTAACTAGTTTACTAGTGCTGTCCCTTCTCCAAGCACTATTTTAAGTGCCTTTTGTTAATTCCCATTTCATAAAATGATGGTTTTACTTAACGAAAACATAGTCACAGAATTCAGCCTTCTGAAAATTACAAATATATTGGTTTATTTTTAATCATCTTTGGCTTCCATTTAAACAGAGCTTGCAGACATGTGGTCATTAAAAATAAATAAATAAATAAATAAAAATAAAAATAAAAAAAAATAAATCAGTTATTTTGACTAGTCCTAGAAGATATTTAAGAGTATTCAATCAAAAAATGTAGTTAGTGGCTTAGTTCATCGTTCACGACAGAGCACTTTGAATAGCTATTCAGTTAAATGAATGGATGCATACTATCTTCCCTTTCTATGTTCATATAACAATTTTTTGTAGTTTAACCCTAGTAAGAAGTGAAGCTCCACACAGCCACTCACTCACTCCCCACCCCAAGGGGAATGGGGGAGTGAATTGGAAAGGTAAACATGAGAAAACTGAGATAAAGACAGTTTAATTGGTAAAGCAAAAGCTGCACACAAAAGCAAAGCAAAAAAATGAATCCATTCATTATTTCCAATCAGAAGGCAGATGTTCAGCCATTTACAGGAAAGCAGGGCTCATCAAGTGTAACAGGTATTTGGGAAGACAAATGCCGTCACTCCAAATGTCATGTTGTCCCCCCTTCTCTCTTTCCCCTCACCCTTTACTGCTGCACATGATGCCATAAGACATGGAATATCACAGAATCACAGAACCATAAAACGGTTTGGATTGGAAAGAACATTAAAGATCATCTAATTCCAACCCCCCTGCTATGGTGGGGTGGTTTTACCCTGCTGGCAGCTGAACTCCACCACAGCTGCTCTCTCACTCTGCCTCCTCAGAGGAAGAGGGAGAGAAAATATGATGGAATGGGCTCAGAAGGTGACATAAGGACATGGAGAGGAGATCACTCACCAGTTATCATCATAGGCAAAACAGATTCAGCATAGGGAGGTTAATGTAATTTATTGCCTATCACAAGCAGAATACTGCAATGAGAAAAAAAAAGCAAATGAAAAACACCTTCCCACCTTCCTCCACCATCTACCACCTTCTACATCCACTCCCCAAGAGACACAGGGGAACAGGGAATGGGAGCTGCGATCAGTCCCTAACACTTCATCTCCACTGCTCCCTCACAGTCACTCTCTGCCTCTGCTCCATGTAGAGTCCCTCCCACAGGATGCCGTCCTTTCTAAACTGATCCTACGTGGGCTTCCCACAGGCAGCAGCTCTTCAAGAACTACTCTAACATGGGTCCGTACCATGGGGTCCATCTCCCAGGAGCAAACTGCTCCAGCACGGGTCCCCCACGGATGGCAGGTCCCCCCAGACCCCTTGCCCCTGCGTGGGATCCTCTCCATGGGCTGCAGCTCCGGCCCAGGGCCTGCTCCTGTGGGGGCTCTCCATGGGCTTCAGCATCTTCCAGGCCACATCCACCTGCTCCACCAGGGGCCTCTCCACAAGCTGTGGATGTCCCATCCCCGGAAGTGTTTAAGGCTAGGCTAGATGGGGCTGTGAGCAACCTGGTCTGGTGGGAAGTGTCCCTGACCACATGTATTGGGTTTACATGGCAAGGGTTTGGCAGCAAGGGGGCTGGAGGAGTGTCTTCTGTGAGCAGAGCAGAGGAGCCGCTCCATGTCAGATCAGAGCCAGCTCCAGCCAGCTCCAACAGGGACCCACTGCTGTCCATAACTGAGCCAGTGAGTGATACTGGTTAGGCCTCTGGGAGATTGGATTTAAGAAAGGGAAAAAAATGCTGTGCAACAATTACTGGGAAAGAGGAGTGAGAAGCAGCCCTGTGGACACCAAGATCAGTGCAGAAGGAGGGCAGGAGGTGCTCAAGGCACTGGAGAATTGTCCATTGAGAGAGAATTTTCACTTTCTAGAAGTGGATTAAAAAGTGGATTAACAAAGTCTGACTGGACATCCCTGCAAAAGATGTGTCCTGCTCGGGGTGAATACTCTCCAAAGTGGAAAAAAAAGCAGAATGGTTAAGCATTTGGTGAGCACTTTGAGAAATAACATTCAAACAACAACACCCAACAACTTACCCAATAAATGAGGACAAACAAAACAATTGCTATGAATGTTATTACTATAAAAATATTCTTTCTAAAGAGACTCCCCTGTCCCACTCCAATCTCTTTAGCGCTTGGTTTCAAAAAGAGAGTGTAGCAAGATGATCCTTTCTGGAAGACACAATTACTGTGCTTCTTAAACTATTAGCAAGTCTAAATATCAACTTAAAAAAAAAAAAAAAAAAAGTAGGCATGACAAACTACTTGCTACAAAAGGAAACGTATGTCTTAAAAAAAAATAAAATAATAAGTTAACATGAGGCCTCTCCATGTAGTCATATTTGTCTGTAGCTTAAACACACTAATTTGTAGCTTCCTTAAAATGCAAGAACTAATTTGGTGAATGATGATGCTACTGTAAGTACTAGACCAGGAACAGATAATTACCCCATGGTACATGTGGTTGTTATGAGATAAATTCTAACTCCTCTCTTGTGGAATACAACCTATGATATACTCTCTGATGCTGCACATCTCAGCCAGGTCATTACTCATTAAAAGTCCTAAATACCAACAGTCCTCCTTTAGGAGAAAACACATATAGCTAAGACAAGGAAATACTGAGAGTTAGACTGTTCTGTGCAAAGTAGGAATTGTCAGAATTTAAAAAGTGCCAGATTATCTATTACATATTTGCTAATGAAACTCCCTCTGGGTATCCCAGCAATCCTTAGATTTAAAAAAGATGAAGAATCAAAACACTTCAGTTAAGAAATTACCATCCTTTATTGTTTTCTTTACATTTCAGTGTCCTCACTTTTATAGTGAGGACCCTGTTTACAAAGCTGTCTTTCCAAAGATAGTTCTTTGCTTTTAAAGTCTATGACTTATACAGTACTCATTTGTAAAAATAAACAAACATAATTACAATGTCAAATATAGATAAAAATATGCATAGAAAAATGAAAGTAATCTACAAGAAAACAGAGGTGTCCTTAAATGAGTAAGTTGATACTTTATTCAACTACTTAAGGTCAGGTTCTTTACAAACAATAAATTTGAACTTTTTTGACTAGGCTATGTTTGGTCAGACATACATTTCATTGTTCCTTTTTCCTGAGCAATAAGTATTTTTATTTGCACAAGTTTTTCAAGTATAGTGTTTTTTTAGTTTTGTTTTGATTTGTTGATTTTTTTTAAGATAGAACATTTTTATCTCTTTTTTTTGTTTGTTTTTGTTTTTTTTTGTATGATAAAACACTACTGCCAGTAAAATTTAAATTTATGCAAGATTTAAAAAAATGCACAAACAATGTTCAGGTAACTGGATTGATCTTTGTCTTTAATTGTTCCCATTCAGTTAATTATGACTCCAGCTGTCAAATCTGTTAATTTGTTAAGTCTGTGACAACACAGAAAGTTTGTCTCTTCTCAGATGATCAGAAGGGGAACATAAATCTAGCCTTTTCTAAACTGTTTTGCAGCACACAGAAATAATAGGTTGCCCTGCTGTGTTAGGGAAGATGAAAGCTGGGAATTTCTGTCCTAGATTTCTGCCCAGCTGAGGGGCGATCACATTCTAACCAGCCTTTTCTATCAGTTAAGTGGGGCAATCTCCAGGCAACATATAATGAACTTTTGACAGCACTGTCTGTCAAAAACTGATTCAATCTGAGTACAGGATAAGATGCTGATTTATGAACCCCATAAGAAAGGCACTCAGACTTTGTGAATTACCATTTAAAATTCTATTTATAAGAATTAACACTATTAAAAATAATAATAATAATAAAAAAAAAAAAGAAAAAAAAAAAAAGAGAGAGAAAGAGTAGATAATACAGATATTCCTAATGTCCTGCCAAATGCTGGTAACCCAGAGTTGTGCAGTATCAAACGGGTCTCTGATCACAGTGCATCATGCCATGCAGGTCCCATCCATGGGACGGTTACCTTTTATAGTCATTCATGATCTTATAGGATTTATAAGCACTGTCACTATAAGGATTTATATAGCACTGTCAGATAAAGGCAAGGCTATGCTGATGGTGTACTCACCTGGACTGAGTGGGAGCTGCCAGCAGGTTCTCCGTGACAAAGAGATGGCTGGGCTAGCCCGGTGCCCATGGGGCGAACACAGCACAGTGCAGGCCTGAAGACCATTGCGTAGGTGCAGCACAACGGGGCACAGCACAGGCTTGAAGTTTAGCTGTGCTATGGGTCACACACTCTTTGAAGTACAGTGATCTTCCAATCAAGATAGCTACAGCCCATGCCTCTGAAATCCTTCGCTGGAAAGGGACTGTGCCCAGCTCACAAATTTTAGAGCTGTTCAGGGAGTATTCTGACCAATATTATGGTCACCACTGATCCCATTTCCAAAGAACTTAGGACCTCATTTGCACCCCAGCACTGTTAATCTATTTCTACTTGAGTCAAAGGGTTGCTCTTCAAGCAGAGAGATATTTACAGGTTATCAACATGCAAATCTGCAATTATTGCCAGCATTATATGCATTCCAAACTGCATCTTGAAACTAGCTGTGAGTAGCTAGTCATTGTCTTAAAACTGATGTAAATCCTAGAAAACAGAACTTGCTTCTGAAGGCATATAGTCAGCCTTTGGTCAAAGACAACAGCATGTGCCAAGTATTCAAGTCAGTACTGCCTGAATTCACCACACACACACATATGGAACTTGCAATATGGTTTTTGAAAGCTTTCAGAGAATTGAGCTCTGCAATTAACTGACACATATGGACAAGATTGCTCTGTATTATGAAATACTGTGGAACAGATTTTTTTTTTGATCATCTAACCATACATAATACACACACATACACAAACCATAAGTAGGTTGTTTTGTTCAGTACTTAGAACATGTCAGACATTCTAGCTAAAAAATAATAATAAATTGATGCATGGTCTGTGTTTGTAACTTCTGGAATTTTGAATTAGCCTGTGAAAGGTCAACATAATAATTAAAGCTGTAATTATATGTGGAAAACTATAATCAGGCTTTTTCTAAGTTAAAAGGCCTACTGAAAAGCAAATTAAAGCCCTGGTACTGGATGAAGCAATATATTTTTAGGAAAGCATCTCTATAAAACAGTCACATCCCATATTTTTCTATAGATTCATATTTACTTCAGTCCTTCCTCAGTGCTTTATCATTTGGGAATCGGTATATAAATGGAAAGTGAGTTATATATATTTTATATCATACTCATTCATATTCATTCTTCATCTGAAAGAGATTGATCTATAGAGTATGATATAAAATATAAGGCAAGCAGAATGCTATAGAAGAGACAAAACACTGACAATGTTACTTCATATCCACTTTCAAGATTTTAGTCTCCTTGCTCCCTTAAGACAGACAGTGTTTTTAGCCTACTAGACAATCAGGAAACTCACATAATTGTCAAAGTATTTAATTTTTTTTCCCCAGCCATTCTAAAGTCCAAAAGCAGAAAGTGTTAAGTAATCCCATTGAAATCATAAATGCCAGAGATGTTCCAGTCTGTCCATAGCCAGGTCCCACATTCCTTCAATGCTGTCTCTTAAGATGATTCTGAGAGCCCATTCATCCAGTCCAAATGTCTCCACAGCCAAGCTGATTTATGAGCCTCTCTCTCAGAGCATTCAGGATGGTTTAGATCCAACATTACTTCTTCCCTGAAATGCTTAACTGCCTCTAAGCAGTTATAAGGGATTGGAACATCACAAGGAAAAATGGAGTAAGCTAGAGTCTGGCTCCATCTTTGTTAGTTCTTCCCCTTTCAGAAATGGAACAAGGGTGACTCAGCAGTATAAACCATTATATTTCTGTAGATATTGAGTTCTCTAGTTTAGATATGCCAACTGAAGGAATTATCACTCTCTGCAGATTGGTGTTTGAGATTACCCTTAGAGTTCACATTTGCCAAAGACATTGTTTTGCTGAATATTTTTTGAAGCAGCTTTGACCCACCAGCTTTGGTGGGTTGACAAACAACATCCCACCCAGCTGCTCTCTCACCCACCCCTTGCAACTCAAGGAGGCAGGGTTGAAAATAGGAGAAAACAGAAATGAGAAAGCTCGTGGGTCAAGGTAAAAACACTTGCCAATTACCGTCATGGATAAAACAGTCATGACTTGAAGTGTTTGGACAATGCTGTCAGCCATATGGTTTTATTTTGGGATGGTCCTGTGTGGAGTCAGGATTTGAACTCAATGATCCTTGTAGGTCCCTTCCAACTTAGGACATTCTATAACTGTATGATACTATGTAATAAAGCCCTAATTTTTTTTCAGATGTTTTCAAACAACTCAGAGACCAAGTCCTTTATTAACCTCCATTTACTGAATTTCCGAAAGTAGAGTCTGGTTTTGGATTACCTCTCCCTTTCTAAATGAATGTCTCTTTCCCAGATCATTTTGCCCTTACTCCACATCTTGTGTTTCCATATCTTCTACAGAAGTGATAGTTTCTAGAAAGCTGTACTTAAACCAGAAATACATTTTTATAGGCTAAACTTCCCCAAAAGGAACAATCATTAAATGTTAATCCTAAATAACGAACAATCAAACAAAAACTTTATTGACTCTTAAACTGTCTGTAAAGAGTTCAATCAACTCCAGCTTCTATGAGACTTAATTCCGAATTCCGTTCACCATTATAGGATCTCAGGACTGGCAAAATTTCTCAGTCAACTGCAGGATGGATCTCCTCACTCCTTCACAATTACTAGATCTATCCAACTCAAGACATGGAAGGAACAAGTAGTTCTAGTAAGTAAAAGCAGGTTTTGCAGATTATTCTCTTTTATAGCTATTGCAAATGAAGACCATGCAGGAAAGAAAATAGAGATTGAGAGAAATTGAGAAAAACCCATGTAAATTGCATTACAGCATTTCAGAATTTTTGCATGCTTACTCGGAGTAGTCCTTAGGAATCATATTGAACTAGAAGGTATCAAAAAATGTAACTAAACCATAGATTCATGCTCAACATGAAGTACCAAATTCTATTCCCTCATAAAATACACCAAATCTGAAAGGGCTAGAAAAACAAACAAACAAACAAACAAACAAACAAACAAACTGTGAGCAACTTTCCAGTTCACAGAATATCATTCTAAATGAACATAAATGAACATTAAGCACTGGGGCAAATAAGTATCAAACAAATTAAACAAACTTGAAATTTCCTCCAGAAAATTAATACAAATTCTAGTAGTCTGAAGGGCACTGTCAAGAATTTTTAAAAGCCCATATAATGAAATGAGAAGTGGCAACCCCTTAAATGGTTCTTTCATCGAGCTGTTTTGCAGTATAGTGCACCATGACAGACATAGTCTAAGGTCTTTGGTAAATTTCCTTTGCATACCTCTTCTTGTAGCATCCTTAAAAATCCATCTGGACACATTTAGTGACATGACAGTGTTAGTGAGTTGCTAGTGACATGCTTATGACTGGCTTATAAACAATTACAATTTTTTTATTTGGCAAATGTCATGTTGCAACACATTTGCTTTCAGAATGAATCAAAATGGTAAAATAATACAGCATAGAAAAGCATAATAACAGATGTTAAAAAAAATAAAAATAATAATATGATATGATATGCAAGTGAATGTAATTCTAATATACTGTGTCTATAACAGGACTTGAGAACTTTGTTTACTCTTTGACCTATTCTTTGCATGTGAGAGTTTCACTATGAGAAAGCTCAGACAAGACATTAGAAGTCTCCTTTCTCAAATATGTTTGAAGAAAGTATTCTAGAAGTATTCTTTCATAGAGACAGAGGAATGGTTTGGATTGGAAAGCACCTTAAAGATCAACTAATTCCAATTGCCCTACCATGGGCAGGAATGCCTATCACTAAACCAGGACACCTACCACTAGGCTACTGGTAACTATTACTTTCCTATGAAAGTAATTATTACTTATTTACTATGAAGGTAGTTATTGCTTTCCTATGAAGTATTAAAGACACTACAACAAATAAAGTTTTGTACCTGGAAAAGGCAATACTTTGATCCAGCATTTTGTTAACTTTTTCATTATTATTAGACAGACAAGAACAAACAAACAAAAAAAAAAATTTAAAAATGCACAGAATGAAGAAGAATTTGTTGATTGAAGGGGCTTTAACTTCTTATTAAAATATATATATATATGATCAAATATGATGGCATATTGATTAAGACCAGTTCTGAATGGATGAGGGGATCGAGTGCACCCTCAGTAAGTTCGCAGACACCAAGTTATGTACATGTGTCGATCTGCTCAAGGGTAGGAAGGCTCTGCAGGAGGATCTGGATAGGCTGGACTGATGGGCTGAGGCCAACTGCATGAAGTTCAACAAGGCCAAGTGCCGGGTCCTGCACCTGGAGCGCAATAACCCCAAGCAGAGCAACAGGCTGGGAGATGAGTGGTTGGAGAGCTGCCAGGCAGAGAAGGACCTGGGAGTGATGGTTGATAGTCGGCTGAATATGAGCCAGCAGTGTGCTCAGGTGGCCAAGAAGGCCAGCAGCATCCTGGCTTGTATAAGAAGCAGTGTGGCCAGCAGGGCTAGGGAAGTGATTGTCCCCCTGTACTCGGCTCTGGTGAAGCTGCACCTTGAGTATTGTGTTCAGTTTTGGGCCCCTCGCTACAAGAAGGACATGGAGGTGCTCAAAAGAGTCCAGAGAAGGGCGACAAAGCTGGTGAGAGGTCTGGAGAACAAGTCCTACGAGGCGCAGCTGAGGGAGCTGGGTTTGTTCAGCCTGGAGAAAAGGAGGCTCAGGGGCAACCTTATCACTCTTTATAAGTACATTAAAGGAGGCTGTAGAGAGGTGGGGGTTGGTCTATTCTCCCAGGTGCCTGGTGACAGGACGAGGAGGAATGGGCTAAAGTTGTGCCAGGGGTATTTTAGGTTGGATATTAAGAAGAACTTCTTTACTGGGAGGGTTGTGAGGCATTGGAATGGGCTGCCCAGGGAAGTGATGGAGTCACCATCCCTGGAGGTCTTTAAAAGACGTTTAGATGTTGAATTTAGCAATATGGTTTAGTGGAGGACTTGTTAGTGTTAGGTCAGAGGTAGGACTCAATGATCTTGAGATCTCTTCCAACCTAGACAATTCTGTGATTCTGTGAAATAGAAATTTACAGGGAAAAAAAAAAAAAAATGAAATCCAGGAAATTTCCTGTAAACTTGACATTTACAATATTTCTGTTTTCCCTTCATTGAATGATTCCAACTGCTCATTTTCCTAAATCCTTTGGGAAATTGTAAACATATCAGGACAAGGACAGATTTATTAGTTACTGAAGCAATATGCCTGTCATACACTGAAAAGAAAAGAAAGTAACGTATGTTTAGGTTTTAGCATTTACTATCCCTTATGAGCAATAATATATCCTTAGGTCAAGCAAACATTAAAGAGACTGGCCAGCTTTTAAAACTGAGATGTTTTTGTTCAGATATCAAAGTTAGGTTTCTTTTCCCTTCAGGTTCCATCTCCACAGAAACCAGAGTTACTGGTTTATCTTCACTTAATGCATGATCCAATAAAACAGCCCCCACATGGAATTCAAATCAGGCTGGCAGGAACACTCAGAAGTCATACAAAGGTAATATGAGATACTAATGGAATGAACTCTAAATTGAAATAAGAATGGAGATAATCAAGAACTGGAATAGAAAGCAATGATTTCTTCAATACACACATGCACACACAGAGAAGACATATTACATACTTACAAGGATGGTACTTATTTCACTAATGGATTGTTTCTGCACTGCTTATGTATTTATCTACTTTTCCCTGTTAGAAGAATTGACTCAGCAATTACTGAGATCTGAAGGTATTCACTGTATGAGCCAACAACAAGGCAGAGTAAGGAAAAGTGCCTGTTTACAAGGTCCCATGGTAGCGAGAGAAGTTGTTCTGGAAGGGCTGGAAGAGCACTGCTCCCCTAGGCTCTCCTCACTTTCAGGTTCTGAGTCAGCTGAAAGAGCCGCTCCTCCCTTCCTTTCCTCATCTTAAACACGCAAGATCCTGTAGTACCTCAACGCGCTTTGATGGACTCTGACTTCTGCTTTCTGTTAACTCTTCTGAAAACTCTGTTTTCATCTGTTAACTCTACTGATCAAGAGTATCAGATCCATTACACAAGAAATTGCATTTATGATTTTCCCATTATGCTTCAAGGAAATCAAAGCAACAATGAATACTGGCAAATATTGTAAAATAATAATAAAGCTAATACATCAGCATTAGGTGGACAATTATCTCACTTTGTGATGGTTTTACCGTTCTAGGTAGCTGAACTCCACCACAACCTCTCTCTCACTCCCCCTCCTTAGAAGACAAGGGGAAGAAGTAAAGGAAAGAACAACTCATGGGTTGAGATAAGGATAATTTAATTAAAGGGGAAAAAATAATTATGAAGGAAAGATTATTATTAATTAAACAATTTAACTAAAGAGAAAAAGAGAAAAAGGGAAAGGGGAAAACTAAAGAGAAAAAGAGAAAAAGGGAAAGGGGAAAAGGGAGGGGAAAAGGAAAAACAACAACAACAACAACAAGTAAAGGCTGTGTGGAAGTGCAGAGGAAAAAATAAATACTCTCTACTTCCCACAAATGAGCGATGCTTGAACGCCTCCTTGAAGCAGGGCCTCAATGCACATAGCCGGTGTTTGGGAGGACAGATGTTTTCACAATGAGAGCCCACCCCTCCCCTCTTCTTCCTTTTTCCACCTTTTATTGCTGAATGTGACATCATGTGGTATGGAATATCCCTTTGGTTGGTTTAGGTCAGCTGCCCTAGTGACGTTCCTTTCTCACTTTTTGCCCACCTCCCAGGAAAGTTTGAGAGTCCTGATGCTGTACCAGCACTGCTCAGCAGCAGACACAACACTGGTGTGATACCGCTGCTGATCTAGCTACAAGTGCAGAGCACAGCACTATATGGGCTACTGTAGGGAAAGTTAACATCCCAACCAGACCCAGTACACATTTCCAAGATAAGATGCAGTTTCCTTTAAAGCCCTAGTACACAAGTCAGTGGTCACTCAAAGAACAAAGACCATAAAAATTGAAATGAAGTAAATAAATGGAATAAAGAAAGATTTTCACTTCTAAAATATTCAAATACAAAATATTGTCAAGGAGATGAGTTATGGAACTAAGGCCTGAAACCTAACAGAAACTCTTCAGTAGAGGATACTTGTCTAGAAAGAGCTCTTGTAGAATGAAGATTTTAAGAATTTCTCTTTTGAAATTATCTGTATAATTTGAAGAAACTGAATGGCTTTTATATAAGTAAATACTTTGATCTTACTGCAAACATTATGATTTTGTTCTGCTTGCTACATGCTGCCATTTCTGTCATACAAAATATCATGACATGCAATATCAACCTGTTTAGATATTGTTAGATTCAAGATTGATACATCTATAGATATTCAACCTTCAATTTCAATACCCTCATAGAAATGGCCAATAATTCTTTTGGGTAAAATACAGAACACTTGACAAGAAACGTAAAATGCAATAGTAAGCAGCAGAGCAGTTGAGCTGTTATTTGTTTTCATGCTTATTCCATTTTTACTTTCCTCTCTCTACTGGCCACAGACATCTATTATTTATCTAGAAATTATCATTTCAGTACAGCCTTAAAGAACAGATTCCTTTATTATTCTTCCAGTACAAACGTTTAGAAAGGCATGTTCCATGCTTTTAGTGATTTGCAGTTTAAGCAAACACACAGTGGGAAAAAGATACAAGTAAAGATGCAGGAGTCAGTGCCTTTCTTCTTACAAAGCTAGGTGTGGGATATGTGGAGCATAAAGTACAAGCAATAGCCACATTTTTAAAGATTCTGGAGTTACTTATTCTTGCCCTACAAAGCCTCTCACCAGTCAGTTTAAAGGGGGTAATTTTAGAAGTCACAGAAAGTAAACATGCAATCTTTGCCCTTGAGATAAGAATAAAAAACTGTTCCAGAGACTTCACCACATTATACTGTAGTTGCACTGCAGCTGGATTAAATATTTCAAGCCATGTCTGAATGCACTCAATCCATTTCCAAACAACACGAAAAATTGAAATGGTAACGCTTAGTTCATTAATTCTTTATAAGTACATAACAGATGTGATTTTAGGATATGAATGAAAAAAATCACAAAAATATGATCAATCTCATCAGTCTTCTCATCAAAATCTTCTATAAGGCTCACAGGAAGATAATATGTCATAGAAAACAACCACAAACTACAGAGTTGCATATTATATGTAATATTCACTGTAATGGTACAGCAGATGATCATCTGTTCCAGTTACGCAACTGTCTGTTTTGTTTTTTGTTTTCTCCTCTAATAACTGCTAATATCAGTTAGTTTGTATAAATGTTTGAAACTTAGCTAATAGTTTGTAGTGCTCATTATTATTTTGTGAACTACCTTGCTATTAAATGTTTAGCTTGGGGGACTTCCATGCAATTGGGAAGGAAATACAAAGTCAACAATAGATAATTTCTGCCTCTTTACCCCATATCACGGCTACATACACATGTGACAAGGCATAATTTGTATTTCTCCCACTTATGTTTTCATTTTTTACATACATTATAGGTTAGAGGATAGAAGCCATTACTTTTATATATTAAGTTATCCTGCATTTCTAAATCTTTTAAGAGAGAACTAATTTTCTGAAAGATAATTTCTAAGCTCTCTGTCACAGTCCTAACGCAAAAGCAAGCTTTTTTTTTCTCTCCCCCCCCCCAAAAAAAAAAAAAAAGAAAATAACATTTTTAAAGAATGCATGGGCAGGTTTGGGGAAATTAGATTAGTTTTCACTCTTAGTCACAAATACATATTCATATTCATATTATGTGAGAACAACTTTCAAACTAAACAACTATTATTTTAAAGTTTTTTTCTAATTAGTTCTTTTCAGTTTTCCAGTGGAAAATTGTGGAAAAAGAAGCACCATCAAAATAAGAGCTAAAGGAATGTTTCTTGATGTAGGAAAAGAGCAAAGAGCATCCAGATTCCTTGAAACTGAGTTAACTATTTTTAATTTTCTTCTTTGTAATGTTTGTTATAGTTGTTGTTGATGTTTTTAATAGAATGGACAAAGAAGCTGAAAAGTGACGTAAAATGAGTGGTTTCAAATGCAAGTGTGTTTCCTTCCCAATTTCAAATATTACATTAGTGCGGAGATGCAGCTCAGTTCTGGCTGCTCACTGCCACTCACTGTTTCCCCACTTCTCCCATTTTAAGACAGACACCACCCTAAAATTCCACTTAGGGTGCACAAAGGCAGTGGTATCATTCCATGCCTATCCCACTCTGCCTATCCCATATAGTCCAGCCAGGTTATATCTGACAGAACTTCCCAACCCATGGCTGTTCTGTGTTACAGAGAATGAAGGAGAATAAAATATCAAAATACAATTGCGTCAGGTAATCACATCATTCTGAAGAGAAATATATTAATCACAAAATAAAGTATTAAAAGATGTCTTAATTCAGGTGTCCTGTTGTCAGATTAGCACTTTAATTGATACACACTCTTTGTATCTTTGTTTCTCACCAAGTGAGAAATCACTTTTTCATACCCATCACAAGTTGAAAATCTAAGACATGCAAGACATGCAACCCAAAGTGCAACTATGATATTAACCATTTTCAAACACAAAGATGTTCACCGGTTTTCTTGGATTGTACTCTTGATTACCAGACTACAGGAATTAGCAATCTATTCTCTGTCTCTAGATCGTAGCACTCACAGCTGAAAACTTAGTGATGTTTGCTCTAAGTAAAATGCATCAGTTTCTCTCCCTGTCTCAAGTTTCTCATCCTCTGCAGAACTTTAGTATTCCGTTCTACATTATGGAAAGATCACAGCAATATACTGATAAAATGAATTAGCAATATGCAAGATAAATAACAGAGTTCACTCCCAAATGGGTTTATCTGTTCAAACGTAAGTGTGCATTGCTTATCATGGCTTTAGAAATTTCATATAGGGCTCTTTTCTGATAGTGACACTAAAAACAATAAACCATCGAACATAAGGATTAGAACTGGCAGAAAGGACAGACAGATAAGTAAAACAAAAGCAACCCTGTAAATGCATTAATGAAGCTTCAGGTCATATCCCATTAGTAAGAGGTGTTTTAAAGGATAAACAAAAGGACAAATCCACATTATTTGTTTCTGGTCTTAAGCCTTTTTCTGTTATGCTCTAACATAGGCCAGCACTCAGCAAAATACAATATGTAACATATATTTCTAATGAGTCCACATGTCTTAGGCTTCTAAGCATAAAATCAGTAGTGACTTGAACCATTCTAAACTGCTGCAATTGCAGCTGGTTGCATAGAAACCAACGCTTTCTGAATCCCCAGTCTTCAGCTATCCTGTCCCAGCCACAAATATTACATATATGATCTTAAATTAATCTTCAGTTTGCAGTCTTTTTGGAATGGTGGTAGTGGATTATTTGAAAATGCAGAAGGGAAAAAAAGAACACACCATTTAATTGCATATATAAAGCATTTTAAAGCTATGCGACTTGCAAAATCCAACAACGTTATAGCATTATTGGGTCTTCAATGTGGACTACAGAATACATAATGTTTGTTGGAAAGATTTCTGACTGCCTACACTTTTTTCAAAGTATTTGATTGTATCAGTCATTTAAAATTAAAATCCCTGTGGTTATGGAGGCACCTAGTGGCAAGTCACATTTTTATATACAAAATAACTGATCAGTTATCAGAAATCCCTATTTTTTTTACATGCAGTGAACTCTATACTCTTACTTACATAACAAACACTCAGCTGTGTAAAATGAAGTCTGAAACAAAACAACATCAAGAAACAACAATTGAGTATAATACACTGGCAATTCCACTGATACCCCCTCCCTCCAAGCTGACTTTTGTTAACACGAGCAGGGAAGTAGACATTGAAAATAAAACTTTTTTAACCTGTATACCCTGTCACAGCCCAAAACTCTCTCAGTGGATTCTTTTAGACATTCCACGTGAAGTCTTAATGTTTAATATCAAATGTACTTACTTGAAGATATTTAATACTATATTGGATTTTGACTTGGAGTGATACAATGTAGTGAAAATGCAACACAAGCACAACATAGCAATTGCAACATACAGCAGGATCACAATACAAAAAATGGTTTTTATTTCCAGTCTCTGTATGCTCATTGACATGGTGCTGGGCATCCCCACTCACCCGTAGGGAATATATAACACACGCACTTTTTTTCCATGCCTCCACCAGAGAAGGAGCAAACAGGGACAGATTGCCAATTATATCAAAGCTGTGCTCAGATACAGTGAAGAGAAGGCCATCTGGAAAACAGTTTTATCTCCTTCATCCCAAGCTGTGCAACACGAAACATGCAAGAGTTACAAAGGTCAGGAGAAGAAGTGTTTTTCATTTACAAAAGTCTCCTAAAACATATTATCTTGGCCATGCAGCCAAAGAAAGAGATTTTCAGCAGCAATTGCTTGTCTTTGGTGTATCCCTGTGATGTAGGAATATTCTTCTGATGTAGGAATATTGTAGGAATACTATTATAGATAAGAGTCCGTATAGTATCCTAAACAGTACAAAGGAACTCTGTCAATGAGGCAGCATTGTTTATTTTTCTCTTATTGCAATTCACATAAATTATTTTCTTCTGGTCAATGACCATCAGATTTCCACAGAAACTATTCACATATTTATAACATGTTGATGGCACCAAGCTGAGCTGTGTGGTCACCATGCTAGAGGGAAGGGATGCTATCCAGAGGGCCTTTGACAGACTGAAGAGGTGAGCCTGTGAAAACAACATGAAGTTCAGTGAGGCCAAGTGCAGGGTCCTGCACCTGGGCCAAGACAATCCCAAACTAATAGACACTGGGCAATGAGAGGATTGAGAGCAGCCATGCAGAGAAGGGCTTTGGGGTATTAGTTTATGAGAAGCTCTAAATGAGTCAGCCATATGCACTTGCAGCCCAGAAAGCCAAGTGTATCCTGGACTGCAGCAAAAGCAGCATGGCCAGCAGGATGAGGGAGGAGATTCTCCCCCTCTGCTCTGTTCTCATGAGACCCCAGCCAGAGCTCTGTGTTCAGCTCTGAGGCACCCAGCACAGGAAGGACATGGATCAGTTGGAGTGAGTCCAGAGGAGGGCCACAAGGATGATCAAAAGACTGGAGCACCTCTGCTATGAAGACAGGCTTGAGTTGGGAGAAAAAAGAAGACTTCAGGGAAACCTCATTGTGGCCTTCCAGTACCTAAAGAGGACCTAAAGGAAAAATAAGGAGGGACTCTTTATCCAAGAATGAATAGGAAAAGGGGTAATGATTTTAAACTAAAAAGGTAGGTTTAGATTAGACATTAGAAATAAATTCTTTGTTATGAGGGTGGTGAGGCACTGGCATAGGTTACCCAGAGAAGTTGTGGCTGCCCCATCCCTGCAAGTGTTCAAAGCCAGGCTGGATGGGACTTTGAGCAACCTGGTCCATGGTGGGAGGTGTACCTGCCCATGGCAGGGAGTTTGGAAATAAATCATCTTTAAGGTCCCTTCCTCCTTGAACCATTCCATAGTTCTGCATTTAGAACTTATAAACTATTGCTGTGGTGTTTTAGGTTTTGTTTTTTCTGTTCAAACTACCTGCAGATTTCCAATAAGCTTCCTAAGCCATCTTCTTTAAGGCTTTCTCACTGATAAGTTGCCCAGATCTTTCTGCCAGTTTTCCCCTTTCCTTACTTCTGCCCAAGATCCATACAAAGAAACACATCCAGGTCTTTTTCAGGCAAGCAGTCTTGCTAGGCTTTCATTCTACAGAGCAAAATTCCAAGCTTTCTTGTAGAGGTATTGCATATGGATTATTTACTTGCTCCTCATAGAGTCCCTGGCTCAAAGTTCTGGCCTACAGACTATTTGGTGGTACATTCTGGGTTCCAAACACACTCACACTTCAATTATTAACATTTAACAACAGGTCTCCAGCTGCACATATACCTCATGTTCTACCCATACCATTACAGCACTAATTCATCAGTATCAGCTTGACTAATCTTTCTGTTTTGTGTTTTTGTTGTTGTTGTTGTTTGTTTTTGCTGTTGTTGCTGTTTTGTTTGTTTTCTGATTTTATTTGTTTGTTTTAATTTACTTAGATATACCAAGCAGCAAGCAGTATGTCCACTTCAGCTATACTGCATTGTGCAGATTCTGAATGTAGTCTTGAAAGCTGGTAATATGCACCTCATTTGCTCTCTAAAGAATCAGAGAAAAAAGAAATGTAGACTCTTTTCTACAGAAATACATCACAGTATTATCATATTTAAGACCATTAAAGGCAAGATAAACTCAAAGTTTAAATCCAGGTAGACCTCTATCATGTGATCCTGTACTAGCATGTCCAGGGTCCACCTCTAAAGCCAGAGGCTTCCCTAGTACACAGTAACCACCTCCCAGCAGCCACAGAGCTCTGATAACTCAACCTGCTTCTCACAAGCAGGAAGAAGCATCTAGCAGGGGCCCTATTCTCAACAGACTAATCCTACTATCCTAATTTACTTCATGTAACACAGCTACCAACATCATTTTCCACAATAACCAGCTGGATCTCATCATCAGTTATATAGAAAGTTCACTGAACTCATTACAGAGAGCAGATAGGGATCACTTGCTCATCTACATGACATGATACAGAAATTCTGTGCCACTATGGTGCTCCTGCATAAATTTCTCTCTACGTGAAACTGCACAATTTCATGTCTCCCTTAAGTCTGTGTAAGTCTTTTCATCAAAAAGCTAGCAGCATTTATCTATGCATAGGAATCATTTCTTTTGTTCAGATTGTTCTATCCAAACTATCACTCATCATTCTGATGAAGCATTAGGTAATGGCTATAAAACCATAAAGACTGAACTGCCCTTTGAATCTCTCATGTGATCTTGCATCTTCATCTAGGAACATTCTAGAAAAACTAACTACACTCAAGACTGCTTAAAATCATAGCCAGTCTTCTACAATCTACATTAGGATAGCATAATTGAGGAAATCTATTAACATAACAAATACAGGAAGAGGTTGGTCAATTACTCAACCTGATTTTCATTGCTTATACAGCTGTAAGACAATACTTTCCATGCGTGGCTGAAAGAACTAAGATATGCTCAGGCAGAGAGGGACATCCATAAACCTACAAATTACAAATATTTGTGTGAACATTTCAGTTCAGTTTCTACATATAAAGACATCCTGTTGCCTCTCCTGTGGCAATTAAACTCCTTTTATTGTACCCATATTGTAGTACTGAACAGATAATAATATCAGTTTGTCAAAGTGGACATAGTGAGGCTTCATCCTTCTACAAGGGTCTTCCTAAGCCTATTCCCATCCCTTTCACATAGACCTGAGAGGCAGGCACAAAGTAAGCCTTAAGCTGTTTGCCTCTAGCAAATTTCCCAACCATTCTTCAAAAGTGTAAGACTGCTAAGAGATGTCCTCTATTTCCAGGAGCAAAATAATCCTTGATCTTTCCTCCAAAACAAGGATCTTTTTCTTCGTCCCTTCATGAGCAAAGCCATTGTGCAGACTGCCATGTTAGCTATGTTCTTACCATCACTCAGCTACTGCTTTTTATCATTGCCACAGCAAGCCTTAGACGGTTCATTAACTCAGAGGCAGGGGAACCTAATTCCATCTATCACTCATCTTACTTGAACTTCTGCCAAAAAATCATCAAGCTTTTGCCATTTAAATTAATTATCATTTAACCATTAACCTAATTAACAGCAATAGAAGCAATCTATAGCCAGAAGAAGAAATGACATTTCAGCTTTCATACTTTCTTTTTCATGCTGAGCTAAGCATTGCCCACAAAAAGCCTGTCCCACGCCAAAATGTGTTTCAGAATAACACAGTCCACTCAACAAGGGTTGTCTATATGATCTTAAAATAATTCTTGACAGTTTCCTAAGTGTTTAACAAGGGGCCAGTTTCCAGTCTCTCTTTTGCTTCCCTTTTCCCACCAACACAGACCTTTTCGATTCAGAAAATATGCAAAGTCCTTTTCCTTATAAACTTATCTGTCCGTTTACTCCTTACTGCACCATTTCCTTCTGGTGTCTGGAAAAAGTCTGGATCTGAATACAGAGAACTAATGTGCAACGATCAAAAAGTATTATTTCAGAGAAGAAGTAGGAAATATGAACAAAGATCCCATTGGTTTAGGTATGTTGTGGGAAGAGAAGAAGAAAACCAGTCAGTCAACAGTACCAACTATGAGTGGAAAATTCCTAATTAAAGATGCTGTCCCAAGTGAATTTTCAGTAAAGGCAGACTAATGAAGGATTACTAAACTGACATTTTATTGAAAGCGGATTAGAAATATCAGGGTGGCTAAAGGGTATATTCATATCTAGAGAAGAAAAGTCTGCAGTCAGTCATGAAAAAGGTGTGTATGTGTTTGCCTGAAAAATAATTTCCTTCAGATTTCTTTTCTTTTGTTTCCAAATATATGTATATATTGTTATAATCTGTTTAAAACTTAGACTCCCAGAATGATTGTTACTGTTTGTTTATTGTTTGTTATTGTTTGTTTTTTGTTTGGTTTGGTTTGGTTTTAAATTAATGTCAGAAATTCTCTTGATCTGCTGCTAAACTTGCTCGCTTTGAAACTCACAGGTTGGGAACGAATCTGCTCAAAGAGAGTGAAGTTAACATGTTAACCTCCAGGTCTGTAATTTGCTAACATTTAATTACATTCCTAACTATAGTAAAAGAAAATATTTAAAAAGTGTTAAACCTGTATATGTACTTGCAGTGTTAGAGCTTATGCTGCTGTGTGAAAGCCATAAAGTGTAAATGGACTTACATTATTCATAGATGCTACAAGAGCACCACATAGCTTTAACTTAAGTGTCCTAGAAAGAGAGAGAGAGAGAGAGAGAGAGAGAGAGAAAGAAAGAGAGAAAGAGAGAAGGAAAGAAGGAAAGAAAGAAGGAAAGAAAGAAGGAAAGAAAGAAAGAAAGAAGGAAAGAAGGAAAGAAAGAAGGAAAGAAGGAAAGAAGGAAAGAAGGAAAGAAGGAAAGAAGGAAAGAAAGAAGGAAAGAAAGAAGGAAAGAAAGAAGGAAAGAAAGAAGGAAAGAAGGAAAGAAGGAAAGAAAAAGAAAGAAAGAAAGAAAGAAAGAAAGAAAGAAAGAAAGAAAGAAAGAAAGAAAGAAAGAAAGAAAGAAAGAAAGAAAGAAAGAAAGAAAGAAAAAGAAAGAAAGAAAAGAAGAAAGGAAGAAAGAAAGGATGTTTTATTAAAGCTACATTTTTCACTAATTAAGATGGAAAAGTTTAGTTGTAAAAATTGCAAAATTTAGTTGAAAAAGAGATTGGTTTGAAAAATTTAGTAGGAAAGCCAATGCGAGAAAAAATAAGTGGTGATTTTTTAAAGTAAATATTACATTTTCAAGGAAAAGTAAACCAACCAGTTTTCAGTTTTTAAAAGTGAGTATTTATACATATTTTTGTTTGTTAATTTTCAAATAATTTTGAAATAAAGAAAACCTCAAAGTTACATGCTTTTTTTTTTTTTTTTTAATATTGTTTCACCATGAAACAAAATTGTAACAAGTCTTAAAGTCTGTAACAGCCAAAGCCCTGGATCCTGCAAATATTTATGTACATGCTTACATTTGGCCATTCTTGTTGACTTTGATAAACCTTTTCAATATCCAAGATTTTCTGTCTACACAAAGTACGTATTTCAGTGTGTGTATTTAAACTGCCTCTTCTCACATTTTTAAATTTACTGCCCCTGTCCCATGTTGATCTTTCCAATTCTGAAGCTGTTTATGCTTCACTTTGTTCCTCCCCCATTTCCAAAAAAAAAATTAAATAAATCAGAGAAGTTGCAGGCAAAGATAATTTCTCCAACATAATATAGGACTGATGCTATCAGCAATACCAGCAGGAATGAAAAAATTTCTTGTAAATAAATACAGCTGTCTGATCACTCTGTTTCTGGTCTAAAGCTACGGCCTCCTTAGTTATTTATAAAATAAATGCAAAACCAAAAAGTAAGTTTTTTGTTATTTGACAGTAATCTATAGAGTTAAAAAAATTAGTGCATGTCTTTAACATTTTTAATAAAATAAATATATTTTGTTTTCTTAAAATATTTTTCTTAAAATTTAAAATACAGAATATTTCATGTATCTCACATGAAAATTATAACAAAACAACCAGTATGCTGATTTACAGAAAATAATAACAATAATATCCCAACTGCCCACTTAAACTCAACTTTGTCAAGATTTTTATTAACCAACAAAGAGCACATATACAGTAGGATTCATAACCAATACAGAATTACAAACAGTTACGAAGTGTTTATAATTACAAAATATAATTACATATATAATATATAATTACATATAATATATATATAATTACATCTTTTTTTTCATAGTTTAGTATTAGTTTTCCTGTATAGCCATTGCTGTTCTCAATTCCAGTTTTACAGTTTGTTCTGAGATTATATGAATGAGTGGTGTACATATATGTACAGTTAACAAAAGAACTTGCAAATCTGTGGAAAAAAGCTTCAAGCTGAAGCTAAAAACGTGAGAGGAACTAAACTGGCATTTTAATATTTGATACAGTTATATTTCTTTTTTATTCTTGGTCTGATATAAAAATTCCTTACAGATACAGACCAAAGATTCTCAGTTTAAATATACAAGATCAAAATTATAAATGTTATAAAATTATAAAAGATAAAAATTATAAACAGTAAGAACATTAACTCTTCTTAAAGACTCTTCCTTACTAACATTTAAAGACTGTTCACTACTTCAGCATTGAGAAGCCTGTCCTTTGAAAAGTTTTTTAATTGGTCAATGCAAAAGTAGTTGGAAAAAAATAGCTATGAGAGTATTCTGTATACACCATAGTCTGTATTCTTTGCTACTCAAGTATCAGTTCACTGGTTATCTTCTCAGTTTCCAAATGACTTCTGTGTAACAATAATAGTACTTCTCTAGAGATTTACAGAAATTGTTGGATTTGTCTTCTTAGGTGAAGACTGATTTATTTTTATTTTTATATTTTATTCTATTTCTTTTAATCTGAATGATTTGTGGTGCATGTCTTGTTTTGAGGCAGAAGAAATATCATAACTGTCTCACCTGTGCCAGTGAATGCTTTTTCAGAAAGGAATGTCTGAGCACTAACCATTTATTTTATTAAAGCTCTTCATGGATTATTTATGGGATAGGAAGTTGTCAGGTAGGATCATGAACCTTATTGCAAACATTGTTAATGGATCTCATGACAGCATTGTTAAAAAAAAATAAAAAAATAAAAAATATATAAAAAAAATAGGAACCTGTACAGCTGTAGAAAGTCAGTATAGCTCGGGTTACAAAATGTTAATAATTAGATGTTTATTTTAATCACTAGATACATTTTGGACACTAGATACACTTTGGACAAAAAAAAAAAAAAAAAGCTGTCTGGAAAACCCATGGATACTTCCGCAGCACTGTAGCTAGTATAGCTGGGATATGCTAAAGAGATTTAACCTCCAAGCTGGTATGATTACAGCAAACACCCACAGGGAAGAGGCAAGTGTCCTAGTTCTCCATTTGCTTGATGCAAAGTTGAAACAGGGTAAGCACTTTTCAAAATAGTCAAGGAATATGTGTTATTTTTTCAAAATGTGTTACAATGACTTGGGGATAATAATAATAAATAAATAAATAAATAAAGATGTTCTGCTTATGCGTTCAGGCTTAACATTGTCTATTTTATCTGGAGTATTATATTCATACATAAATGTAAGGGGGAAAAGAGGAAGGGGCAGAGAAGGTTTTTCTTTTTATTTATTTCAGTAGCATTTGACAATTTACTGAACTGTTGTTTTCTTGGTTTTGTTGTCTGTTTTTTTTTTGTTTTTTTTCTTATGCACTAGACTTTGCAGACCATGTCAAGGCAACTTGCAGACAACTCATTTTTTATTTAAGAAATGTATGCTTAATGGCGTTAGTGTCTGAAATTTAGTCTGAATCAAATTTTATATAGTGCCAGCTTTGGTTTCATTTCATTTGGAATCTGGCAGAAAAGAAGTCACAGAAGGGAAAACAACAAAACCCACATTCCTTGTTTATGTCCTTTCCCCGAGCCACAGTTGAGGCAGCTATGAATTAATTATGAGTCTATATGAAGCCAATACCTTGGTGACCGAAGTTTTTATATGTTTTGATGTTTTATTACAATAAATTCAGTGATCACATTTTCCTATTTTCCTTGGGTTTGCTTACATTCAGTTGCAAAGATCTATGCACGTGTGTTTTTGTTTTGTTTGTTTGTTTGTTTTGTTGTTGTGTTTGTTTTTGTTGTTTTTTTTTTTTTTTCCTAAACAGGTAAGTTATCTGAATGTAGTTAATTTTAGTGCTAAACATGTTCTTTTGGTACATATTCAAGTAGTTGCTTGGGGAAGGGAAAAAAAATGAAGAAGATTTAATACCAAAGGGGAATACTGAATAGCTTATTTAGATCTAAGAATTGCTATTCCCCTGCAGGTCCAAATGAGCTGTGGGAATTAATACTTTCTTAATCTCTGGAAATAAATACAGACCTGTGACATTAATTATGGATGTGTCTTTATGGAAAGTATGGATCAAAACAGTTTATTCACAAATAATTATACAGCAAATGTATTCAGTACTGTCCCAGAAACAGATGTAAATCACATTATAACATCACAAAAAGCAGTAAATAATTAGAAGGTTACTCCTAGATAGTAATATGAATCATTGAATAAATGATCATAGTGCTAAAATATTTATTACAAAATAGTCAAATACCAGAGACCTTTATGCAAGAACTTACAGGTTCTTGTGCAAGAACCTACAGGTTACATCCTTAGGATACAAGTCAATTTAAAATAATTGACACAGAAGGTTTTCAACAGTCCTGTACTTGTCTCACAATGCTCTTCAAATAATCTTCTAAAAGAGACCATTAAAAGATGTAAAAAAGATAATATTATGTGGGAAATTAAATCATGTCTCTGCAACACCAGAAACTGTGCAAATGCTTGGATTGTCTATCAAGTCTAATATAATAAGTTCCCTATGCATGGACATCAGTATTGCAACTCTCTGCACAAATGTTCAGCAGATACAGCACAGCTGCGAGGCCAAGGCTCAGATTTATTAATAATATTGTTGCTAAGCTGAAAGTAACTTTGTAAGCTAAAGCCAGTCCAGATAATAAAAGTAAAAACAAAGTGTAGCTGTTGAGATAGTGAGTGCCTCAAGGATTCAGGAGAAAAAATGCTCACATCAAAAGGTATAAAGCTATAAATCTCTTAAGCTGTGTATATTCTTTTTCCCTGTGCATGGTAAAAGACCTCAGACAAAAGTGACCTAGTGAGCTGGGTTATAGACAGCATCCTACTGCACACAGTGTAGGACTTCAAGGCTTAACAAGTCTTTGGGTTTGATGTAAGTCAGCAGTGTAAAATTTGATAGCCTGTCATACTGAGGAGGTAGTACTATGTGATTTAGACATCCCTTCTGAGCTTCATGAATGTTGCACTCACCCAAGAAAAGGATAGCTTTTATTTTAAAGACAGGCAGTGATATCATTAGAATGCCTCAATATGAACAGCAGCATCTTGACCAGGCTGGCAAGGATGGGGGCCCGAAATAGCTTTATGAACACCTGACATATCAGTACAAGACTGTGCTTGACAGAGGTCTGAAAGAACACTATAGTGCTGAGTGCCTTAACTATCTGAAGGAAAGAAGATTTTTTAACCATCCTTAAAATGTACTTGGATATTAATTTCTAAAAGCAGAAGGGGTGTGCCAGATTCAGCCCACAAAAAGCAGCCTAGCCAAGGCTTATGTTGCGATATTTCATATTTTTGAAAAAAAAAATCATCTTCCTTGGTGAGGAATTTAATTTCATCAAGAAGGAACTTTGAAAGTACAAATTAACTATCTACAAACTGCAAATTTCAAATTTGTTTGAATTCAGCAAGTGACTTAGAAGTGAGCTAGACAAAATTTTATATGAAAGTATTTTCAGAATTGTTGAGATGGGACAGTAATGAGTTCAGTGATTTAAGAATAAAAATATTAACATGAGTGTACAAAGATTCAAGGCAGAAAAAAAAAAATCAGAGAATAAGATGACGCTGGGAAGCATTAGCTTGTAACCTATAGCTCCCTATATAATGGGCAGCCGCTGATCTGGCAGACACTCCCCTAATTGGACCTTGTGAGTATATTCGTGCTTAGCATCCTAGCTCATGTATCATAGCTAGCTGTTGTGTGCAGTCACCAATAAACAATTGATGCACTCTACAAACTGCATATTTTATGTTTTCAAAGCCTCTCCATGACTGGCAAAAGATCCCAAAGGGGCTCCAAGTGGGTGAGAAGAAAGCTCTCAGCAGTGCCCTAGTGTCCTCTATCTTATTTTCTCTCCAGCTGGGTTAACCTTGAATTGTTATTTTAAAAAATAAAATAATAAGGCTGTATTTTCTACTTCCTAGTATTTTAAGTGCCAGAAAATAAGCTAAAAGGAAGGCAGAACTACAATGCCACTACTTTATATCTGAGACTGCTAGCATAGCTTCACCAAGGGTAAATAGTGCCTGACCAGTCTGGTGGCTTTCTATGATGCATCAGTTGACAAGGGAAGACCAGCTGATGTCACCTACCTGAACTTCTGCAAGACATTTGACATGGCCCCACATGACATCCTGGTCTCCAAATTGGAGAGATATGGATTTAAGGGTGGACCATTCAGTGGATAAGGAGTTAGCTTGAAAGTTTCACCCAATGATGGTCGGTCAATGGCTCTATGTCCAAGTGGAGGACAGTGATGAGTGGTGTACCTCAGGGGTCTGTCCTGGGACCAGTACTGTTTAGGATCTTCACCAATGACATAGAAAATAGGATCAAGTAAACCCGCAGAAAATATGCAGATGACACCAAGCTGAGTGGTGAGGTTGATACAACAGAAGGAAGTGATGCCATCCAAAGGGACCTGGACAAGCTTGAGAAGTGGGCCCACATGAACTTAATGAGGTTCAGCAAGTCCAAGTGCAAGGTGCTGCACCTGGGCCAGAGCAACCACAGACATGGATTACACCCAATACTGAATGGGTGAAGAACTCATTGAGAGCAGCCTTGCAGAGAAGGTCTTGGTGGATGAAAAGCTTGACATGAGCCAGCATTGCGTGCTTGCAGCCCAGAAGGCCAACTACAGCCTAAGCTGCATCAACAGAGGAGCTATCTGCACGCCAAGGGAGGTGATTGTCTCCCTCTACTCTCCCCTTCCGAGGCCCCACTTGGAGTACCGCACCCAGGTCTGGGGCCCCCAGCACAAAAAGGATGTGGATATTAAGCAGGTCCAGAGGAGGGCCACAAAGTTGATCAGAGGGCTGGAGCACCTCTCCTACAAAGATAGGCTGAGAGAGATGGGGATGTTTAGCCTGCAGAAGATAAGGCTCTGGGGTGACCTCACTGAAACCTTTCAGTGCTTGAAGGGGGCTTATAGAAAAGATGGGGAGCAACTCTTTCCTCAATCAGATAATGACAGGATGAAGGGGGATGGTTTTAAACTAAAAGAGGGGAGATTTAGATTATATGTTACGAGGAAATTCTTCCCTCAGGGGGTGGTGAAGCACTGAAACCAGTTGCCCAGAGGTTGTGGATGCCCCATCACTGGAGGTGTTTAAGACCAGGTTTGATGAGGCCCTGAACAACCTGATCTAGTAGTGGGTGGTGTCCCTGCCTATGGCAGGGGGGTTGGAACTAGATGATCTTTAAGGTCCCTTCCAACGTGATCTATTCTATGATTCTATGATACGATACTTTCTTCTTCAACAGTCACACTTTGAAAATTGAGTGGTCAGCTCTATTTGTCCTTTCCAAGATTACTGATAAGAGTCAGGTGACTATTCTCAGGATAAGATTCTGCTTTTTGAATTTCAAGCAGAAAGAACCACATATCTTGTAAAAGTCTGTGCAGTCCCAAAACTTCATGGAGAAAACAGATTAGATGATGTATTTACTGCTTCTGAGCAGATACAGATCAAATGGTAGATTCCAGCTGATCTTGTGATTGTTTTGGATTCATTTTCTCAAGTTCTAGTTCTCCCAATGCATAAAGGCTCTAATCAGCCTTCATAATCTTCTCTGGAGACCACCGAGTTTAGGATTTGTAGTGAAATTATGGACAAACACAAGCTGTTGCAGGACTGAAGCCTAAACTAATATATCTTCTGAGGTAGAATTATTGATTTATTTCAAGGACAAGCCATCAACCCTAGGACAAATATTCACAGCAAACATTAAAATCTATATAGATAAAAATGTGTTGAGCGTAATTAAGCTCTCTTGCTTCAAACTTCAAAACCATGAAGGCAAAATTAAAATAAAATAAAATAAAAAATAAAAATACCCACCTCTTTATTCCATAGAAATCTTAAATATTTATTACAAATTGGTAGGACTGAATCACTTGGGAAATCAATAATTAATTAGCAGAAATGCTTCTGATCTCTTTTAAATATCAAAGGTTTTTAATAATTACTTTACAAATCCAGATCAGCACAAGTCATGAAGGCTTTAAACATTGTGGGAGGTGGAAACAAACTAAGAACTTGAGAATTATAGAATTTATAAAAAATGATTCAAATACATTTTGGTCCTATAACATCCTTGTTATGAAGCACTTTATTTATAGTAATACTGTAAATATCATGTAGCATCAATCATCTGATGCTCACTGGAGATAACAGCAAAGTTTCTCACAGCTTTAATGATCCAGAGCCAGATCTATAGAAACTTTATGCTATTGATGGTCTACAGTTCAGGTATCATTAACAGTGCTTCAAAGCAAGTGAGTTAGCAGCTGACATCAGGAAGTAAGCTTACTTCTGAATCTTATATAAAATACATTAAAGGTTTTTGAAGTACCATTTTTTGTAAGCAAATGAGTACAAATCTAGAGAACCAAGGGCAAATGTTCAAACAAAACAAAACAAAACAAACAAACAAAAAAGTATATATGTATTTTTCCCCACAAGGGCCTGAAAAAAAAAAATGCAATAAAGCTCTCAGCATGTATTCTTAAAGAAAAGCAAATTGTTTCAATGGAAATATCAATGCTAACCATTTATGATTATGAAAAAATGTATAAGGAAGGCATTTAAATTAGATGGCATTACTTAAACCCTCGGTCTGACTACTGTCTGCAAGAGCATATAAGAATGTTTTAACTTTATACAAAAAGCAGTTTTTCTCTTAATTCATTAGGTTGCTATATAAATGTAATGAAATCCTATGTTACACTTTATGAGACATATTTACAGAAAAAATCACAACATAAAAAACATTTAAGTAGAAAATCTTATCCAAGCTTACATGTTTTTATTATACATAAGCAAGTATAAGTCCCACTATTCTCCTATTGGCAGAAGACAGGGAACAAACTGCAAATAACTAAACAGTTTATTGTCAGGCATGCTAATCCTGATACATACAATACAGCAATATAAAAAAATAAATAAATCCTGAGAACCAATAAAGTGTATATCTATAATATACATTGATTTGCACCGAGGACAAACAGATGCTGAAAAAACAACAGATTGAAGGAATGAGCTACTGAGAGAGTGTGAAGGATTCCTTGAAGAAGATAATAATGACAATCTAGCATCCTCCCACGTCATTCTTCAAATATAGTATCAGTACAATAAGCATTGGGAAAAAAAATAAAACATAAAAAAATAAAATAAACACTATTACTTGTCAATAACATGAACACAGCTCATTTCATTAAATGTTAATGACTCTTGGCCCTCAAGCATAAATAAGTCCATGACGTTTACCAGGTAAACAGAGACTTGAACTGAAAAAACACTTGACACCATTTATATTCTTATCAATGAAAGAGTTTAAAACAGAGGTTTCCTATCTTTTATATGACAGAAGAGATTCCACTAAAAGTATTTTTGTTTCAGGGGCAACAGATGTTATTAACAACTAAAATAGTTAATTAAAAATTACATTTTAAGAACATACGTGTTTTAGTAAGGCTGGCAGGCTATGACTGTTTAAAAGGTGAAGAGAGAGCAGGGAGTTCTGAAGAACATTCGAGGGAGAAAAAAAAAATACTTTTGAGTATTTGCCTTCCAGAATAAATACCTTACCCACTTCACCATATCAATGCTGTGTAATATCATACATCCTGCATCATTCCAAGCATCCTTATAATTATTTTAAGAAGCATCTCCTCAGTTCATCTCAGATGCTAATCCCCCCTGAAACTAATAGTTTATTCACCAATTAATACATCCACACTGGCAATACTGTATTCAGTATTCACCTTCATCTTTTATTAAACCCCATTTAGTTATATGCTTCTATTCTTTCACATCAACAAGGTTGTTTGTATTTTTCATTTTTATTTTTAATTATGCTTCTATTGGAGAAGAAAAAAAAAAAGAAGTAATTTTGGAATTCAAGTAAATTTTTTTTTGGTGCACTGATATAACTGGAATATATACATATACCATTAACTACCACTTGTGCATATTACACATTCCGCTCACAAGCATTATGTGAGTTTGGGATTGCCATGTCCCAGATTCGGGACCTTGTACTTGGTCTTGCTGAACCTTGTGGGGTTTGCTCAGGCCCACCTGTCAAGCCTGTCAACGTCCCCCAAGGTATCTCTATACCATGCTTCCATGGTATTAAAATATGGTGCTCTGGCCTGTGTTCCATAACTTTCCTTGTGTTCTTGTGATACTAGCATTTTATTTTTTTTCTGACATCCAACAGTATGAGCAGACTTCTGAAAAGGCAGATATTCCTCAGATAAATCACACATAGCTGTAAGTTCAGTGTTAAGTTTACCTTTGATATGTGCTTACTTAGCAAATCTGACACATTAGACCTACTCAGCATGCAATAATGACTCTCTTAGAAATTCTGAAGTTTAGCTATCTTAGCATGTGAACACCTCCCATCAGTGCCACAGCTGGAGTATCCAAGAGGAATGAAATAGCTGGGGAAAGAAAAAAAGGACTGGTAGCTAATGCCTAATCCTGTGTTAAGATACTGAAATGCAGAAGTCTGGGGATTTATTTTAGCCTCAACACTTGAGTATTTGACACTTTTATCAAAAAATCTTTTTACTGTCAAAACATACCTCATTACAAAGGTATCCAATTATAAGTTATTTCTTTTCTTGCAAGAGAGGCAAAAGCATTTCTCTCTCCTCCGTTCCATTATACATGATGAGTTTGAATTTGCACCTAATACTTGGCTTTTATCTATACTCTTTCATGCAAAAATCGCAAGGTGTTAAAAAATAGTTATGCATAAATTAGATTTTTATGCCTTAGTCCACCCTTTTTAGTTAAGAAGTGAACACAATTAATTGCAGTATCTGGCATGGATTTGGTCTGGGTGTTTCTTAGGAAGAAGAAAAAAAAAAAGAGAACTAGGCAAAAACAGCTGGGTAGCAAAATCAATCCTGGACATCGCTGTAAGCAGTCATGCAGGATGGCTCTAACTTTGATTCCTCAGGAGAACCACAGCCTAGGCCCATCCTAGACCTTAACTGACACTAATGAAGGAGAAAAGAACAAAGAGACTCCCTGCATCAACACATTTAACAAGCAGCATTTGCCAGCAGACTTCCTAGTGGATCCCCCACATAGCTGCTATTTCTTGGTGAAGAAAGCTCACTCTGTTGTATTTACTTCATTTTTTACAGGAATATGTAGACAGTACCTGCCTGGTATAATGGGACTTACATCCTATGTTGTATCTGTCTGTATTGCGCCAAAGCAGCTGTACTGCATTGATTACTTCTTTACTAACTACTGCCTGTTTTCTTCACTCTGACAGATTTCGACTTCTCATTTCTTTCAATCTGTATTTTACAAAGGCTTAAACAGAAGTATCCTTTTTAAAAACAAACAAAAAAAAAAATTAAACTTTCCCCATAATTTGCCAATGGTAACATTTCTATCCCCACTGCATCTTTTTGTCCACAGTGGATATCATGCAATGAAAATTAAAGTCATAATCTTTTTAAGATATGAAGTTTAATAATGGCATTCAGCTCATGAGTGATTCATTCTGAGAGCAAGTATGGAAACAAAAGTAATATAATTATGAGGATTGCTTTTGAGACCTCAAGAGGTAGAACCTTGCAAGGCCTGAGAATTAAACCTTATAAAAGATGTAGAAGAATCTCACAGGAAAAGATCAGACAAAGTCAGGGCAGACTGGCCACAGAAGAAATGTCTTGATTGCTGTTGAACTGCTTTCCTTTGGCAAAATGAAAATGATTTGTTATTTATTAAGTATTGACACAACGATGACTGCAGCTATTTATGAAAGGTTGGGAAATGTGCAATAGCACTTCTTCCTCTACTTGAGTACAGAGTACCAAGGGCAGAGGATAGTGAGAGAGAATAAGACTTTGATCACTACTTAGTAAATCAAGTGAAATTATTATAATAGCAGGATTTATTTTAATTCAAAGACCCAGAAGTGTAAAGCTACCCTCTGTTCTATTTTGCAGCTACACTCTATGATTTGTTCTAGTTTATAATCTTCTTCCAGGAAGAAATCAGCTCCCAAAAGAAATGGCCACATAAGCCTCATATTTTGTATTTTTGCTCTGTCTTGTGCACAATAATGTTTCTAGCTGCCAAGAAACTTGAAGAACAAAAGTAGAACAAGAGTAAAACAAAATATCAAAGTTTCCATAAATCTTATGAAAAAAATGGCTGGCAACTCCAAAGGAAAACCACAATAAAACCTCCTTTTACCTTATTCTCGCCCCTCTTTCCACATTGCAGTAAGTACTCAGTTATTGTGGGGCATCAGAGAACCCATAGAGGTCCTCTATCTCAGGACACATTTCCAGAAAAATCTCATTAAAAACCTCGAGTTGTTCCACCTGTTCTTGTGCCAGCTTTTAAATTCCAAACATATAAAATTCACTTTTAGGCTAGAAACTGTCCTTGGTAAGCCTCTAGTCCAAACTCTGTAGCCATAAAATAACACATTTGCATCAATTTCTCAACACTGCGTTTCCTCCTCCCCTCTTCTTGTTCTCCTACAGTTCCTTCACTGTTAGTACTCATCTTGTACATCTCAAAATGTTATCAATTTCTTGATCTTCTTTCACATGTTTTCCTCCTCCCACTTTCCAGCTTTTTATCCCTCCCTACTTGACCACACACTTCTAGCTTCATAACTCCCTTTAGCTGTTAGAGCTGCACATATCAAATATTCTTCTGATGAGAGGAACACAATCCAAATGGATTGACAATACATCATGGACATATTAAAGTGAGTCCAGGGAAGGGCTATGAAGATGATCAAAAGGGCTAGAGCACCTCCTATGAGAGAGCTGGGGACATTCAGCCTGAAGAAGAAAAGGCTCCAGGGACACCTTATAGCAGCCTTCCAGTACCTAAACAGGGCCTACAGGAAAGCTGGGGAGGAACACTTTGTCACAGACTGTAGGGATAGAACAAGGAGTAATGGGTGTAAACTAAAATAGGGGAGAATTTAGATATTTGGAAAAAATTCTTTACTCAGAGAGTGGTTAGGCACTGGAACAGGTTGCCCAGAGAAGCTGTGGATGCCCCATCCCTGCAAGTATTCAAGGCCAAGTTGGATGGGGCTGTGAGCAACCACGTCTAGTGGGAGGCATCCCTGCCATGGTGGAATTAGATGGTCTTTAAGGTCCCTTCCAACCCAAACCATTCTATGACTATGATAAATCCCTGTATTCAAACAGAAGACACAGGCAGACAGTAGTGGAATGGGGTGGATGATCACAACAGTCACCATTAGACCAAACACTTGAAATATACTATGCAAGGAGGATGCAGAGGAAAGGATGCTCCTATTCTTTACAGGCAGAAAGCTCAATACAAAAGGTAATTCATGGTTTGCAGTACTAAGAAAATGGAGGCATCTCGACTTTTTGTACACAGAAGCTCTGCTGCTTTTCCTAGCATTTCATGCCTAGACATCTTTCAATTCAGCTCCTTCTGAGGATTTTCTCCATTGCATTTTCTCTGCACCTACAAGGAACACAAATGTATGTTCATGTCTGGGGGCTGTGTAAAGCAGAAGTTGCCAAGGGGTCCAAGTAGTGTATCACCTGAGCTACCCAGTGGTTTTTTTTCCTCAGTACAAGATTTCTACAGCTATTTTGCCTCAAATCTCTCTCAAGTAACTTCTGTGATTCATTCTCTCCCACACCTAAAAATGTAGTTATCTTGGTTACACTTAAAATAAGTTGACTACCTTATTTTTTTGTTCCAGTCTCAAGCCTAAACCTTCATCACAACTTGGTCCTCAAATTTTGTAGAAGATTACACTACACTGAGACCTTGCTTCTTCCCAGCCAGCCTAAACAACTCTGCACAGTACTTCCACACCACTCCCCAGATTGTGCCTACATGGGTGACTGTAAACTGCTGCAGCTTTGTATCCTACCCAGAGCTTTCTCTGTGTGTAATTTACAGCTCACAGTCTGGAGAAAATTCTCCTCTTGATATCTGGACCAAAATAACTGCCCTCCCTGATGCCCCCATGAAAAGGATTACCTCTTCTACATTTGCTTGTAAATGAAAATCCTGGGGACATGTGAGAGAGGAGGGACCAGAGAAAAACACTGCCTTACCTACCCATAACAGAACTGTGGTTTTACAGGGAAGATACTATTTACCCAATCACTCTCATACTTCAGCAATTAAACATTATTCAGCTGGATGAAAGTAAAATAAAACAGAATAAAATAAGATAAAATAACATAAAATGATTTTTAGCAATGCATATGCACTACTTCCTCCCACACACACCACCACTACAAAGACAACAGAGAAGCTGAACAGGAGTCTGCAGCTTCTCATGCTTCATTAACAAGGTAATTTGCTAAACTCTGCAACTCTGATTGCAGGCCCTGTGTTCGTGAAGGTGTTGTTAATAAATTAATCAAAAAGAGTGAAGTCTGCACAGGAGTCACAGAGAACTTAATTTGACTCCTCATTTTCAATATTGATCATTTCTTGGGAAAGAAAAATAAAATCAGAAATTCAATACTGTTTCTGGAGACCTGGTTGAGTTTAGTGTTAGCAGCTCATAGGCCTGTTATTTTATTTAGTGGATTTTATATTAGGTTTTTTTTTCAGAGGTGACTCTCAGCTTCACCATGTTGATGTCCCTTTCCAGAACAGCATTCAGAAAGATATGCAATGCCTCTCCCAAAAAAAGAGCTTCCTCTGACACTTGCTTTTAATTATACCTTGGAGACGCAACTGAGCAGGCTATGACAGGCAGGCTCTCTCCTGGATGGTACTTCTTCAGGAAGTGGCTGAAAGGTAAATTGGAAATATAACTTTTGTTGCTATCAAGCTATAAATATATGCAAAAGAATCAGTCCTACTTTAATGCTTTAGTAGCAAGCAATTTTTTTATGAGCATGTACTGGCAAGATGGATCAAGCAGGGAACTTGACAGAAGACAGCTGCTTAATCTGCCAGAAAAATGAATCTGGTTTAATCCAGGCTATTTGTTTTACAAGCAGCAAAAAGCAATGCTGCAAAACCTGAGAGGCTAAACTGATCTCTCAGCATTTGCCTTCTGTAAAAAATATTCATCTATGAAATCTAGATTATCTATCCATTTAAATGTCTTTCAGCATTGACCACTGCAATATTAAACTCAGTTTAAACTTTTTTTTTCTTGCTTCTATGACAAAAAGCTTTAAAAATTATTATTCCATGTTACAATGAATTGTTTCTTTTTTCCCGCCCTGTAGGGTATATGGGCTTTGTATTTGCCTGCAGGAAACAGCTTGCATTGTTTTTTCAGTGTTGAACTTGCAGCACAGCTTGCAGAGAGCCAGAATAAAGGCTGATTAAAAGTAAATAACAAAAGAAAAATAATAAAACCCCACAAACATTCAGCATTTCCACAGTGGCTGTGTGCTTAGTTTTTCAGGAAGCCTTCAGGACCCTTAAAAATGGACCCTTAAGCAAATGTCACAGGCACGTTTATAGAACTGGAATCAGCAATTTAAATGAAGAAAGTTATGTTACCAAGTCTTATCCTAAGCCATAGTGCTGACCAGTTATGCACCAGAAATAATTTCTTCATACCTCATACAGTCTGCACTAAAACCTCATCTTCTGAGACACAGCTCTTCGAGAAACTAAGGGCACATCCCCTTCTGCTTACTTTTTGCTCATCTGGTGATGGTGTAATTGCAAGAGCCAAGGAGGGTCACACTGATGAAGAAGAGGACAGGTCTCTGTGGGGAAGACATTACCTCCACACCTCTCCCCAGTGGCTGCTGATGCAGTGTGCTCACAGAGTCCCAGACCAAATTTCAAGCTGTGCTACTTCGGAGGAAACCTGATTGCAGTACCACTGCCTGCCTGCCTCACAGGGCTCAGAAAAAAAGAGATAATGATAGTCATTGGGAAGAATAATCTGACCTACTAATGCACCTTACAAGTCTCTAAATTACCTGCAACCACAGAAGGAAAAAAGGACTTGGATGCTTCTCTGAACAACTCAATAACAGTCTCTGCTCAATATATGATATCGATCAAAAGGGCAAACAGAATGTTAGGATGCAAACAGTGGTGTTGAAAACGATATTGAAAGAAGACACCGTAATATAAATCAATGAGAGAGCTTCCTCTGAACCACTGTTCTGAGCTGATCACTTCATCAAAAAAGGATGTGCCATAAGGTTTACAAAGACAAAACAAAAATGAAGAAAGGCTTGGGAAAACATCGATTATGTGGAGAATGAAATCATTGGGACAGTTCAGCTTTGAGAGATACTGTTTAGGGTTTCATGAATAATTTGTTCAGTAAATTCAACTTAGGGGTAGCTGGGAATTTTGTAACCACACAGTTTTAGTAGAAAAAGTCAATTTGTCAAAAGAGAAGTATTTTGCTGAAATGTATTGTTTCAGAAAAGGATTTCAAAGGAAATACAGACAAGGTTTCTGCCTGTCAAGCATTTTTCTCCAACAAGAAACATGCCTGACTTTCTTGAAGTAGGCTATAAATTATCCTAGCTCACAGATCTGTGTCATGGACCCCCTCAGATTTAAGGGGCAATCGTTTAAGTTCAAAACTCCAGGGCAAAGACACTCTGGGGATGACCAAGATTTTGAAACTCAAAGTTTCCAGAGCTCTAGGAGCTTTGGCTCCAATACCATTCTGTTATAAAGTCAGAAATGGATGAGCAGGAATAAAATTTACATTTTATTATGAGTGATGGTCATGGGGGCAGTGATGTGCAATCACTGTCTATGTGGGGCAGGTGAGAGAACACAGTAGTTCATGTGACCCACTGTCCTGATAGCAAAGATTTGTGACACAAAATTCCTTTGGGGATTCTTGGTAATGAATCTTTTCCCCAGAGCATTCTAATATGTACAGTTACAACTTTCTACCCCCTAATTTTAAGAACTTCCTATTTTTATGTTAAATCAAAGAAAACTGTGAAATTTTTCTATTCTTATAGCCATCTGTAGGAAGTTGCCCTCACAGAATTCAGAGAAACACAGGACACAGGAGCAGTGGCCTTGTAAGATTCCTAAGAACGAAGACAGCAAAGTGCTCTGATTTCACAAAAATGACAAGCAGACTTGGGGGAAGGAGGGAGGGAGAGGCTGACTTTTGTTAAGTGAAATATTGGAATATAACCTTTTTGAAATGTCAGAATTTTTAACAGAATAAAAATACCAATTGTCTGCCTTCAGTGTAGTTACTTGTTTATAGAAAAAGGGCACATCATTTAGTGAAATTGAAAGTCAAGAAGTTGAAATGATTTCAAAAAAGAATACGCTTAATACAAGAAAAAAAAATATGGAACTCATAGTTCCAATTATACTAGGCTGGAGGAAAATATATTTGGAAGGAAAATAAAAATCAATCACTTCAAGCCATGAGATCACCACTAAACAAAGAAACTTTCCAATGCAATTTACTCTTTATTTCTTTGCTTTGGAAATGTCTGCAGTTCCCCTAAGGATACCCCCTCAGTCACTCTTGGAAACTGGTTATTGGGGTATCTGGATTGGTAATCTTCCTGAAGAAAGCATGGTTTATGATTCCATAAAGCTTCAGTCATGTGGTGGTTTTAGCCTGCTGGGCAGCTGAACTCCACCACAGCCACTCTCTCACTCCCTTTCCTGAGCAAAAGAGGAGAAAAAATACGATGGAATAGGCTCAGGTGTTATAAGGGCAGGGAGAGGAGATCACTCACAAGTTATTGTCAAAGGCAAAACAGACTCAACATAGGGAGATTAAAGTTATTTATTGCCTATCACGAACAGAATACTGCAATGAGAAAATAAAAGCAAATGAAAAACATCCCCTCCCCTCTACCCCCCCCTTCTACATCCACTCCCCAAGACACGCAGGGGAACAGGGAATGGGGGCTGTGATCAGTCCCTAACGCTTCATCTCCACCACTCCTTCACGGTTACTCTCTGCCCCTGCTCTATGTGGGATCCCTCCCACGGGATGCCGTCCTTCCCATAATGATCCCGCAGGGGCTGCACATGGGCAGCAGCTCCTCAAGCACTGCTCCCACACGGCTGTGTACCACAGGGTCCACCCGTCAGGAGTAAACTGCTCCAGCACGGGTCCCCCATGGGCAGAAGCTCCCCCCAGGCCCCTGCTCCTGCGTGGGCTCCTCTCCATGGGCAGAAGCTCCACCCAGGCCCCTGCTCCTGGAGGGGCTCCTCTCCACGGGCTGCAGCTCCGGCCCAGGGCCTGCTCCTGTGGGGGCTCCTCCATGGGCTGCAGCGTGGAGATCTGCTCCATGTGGAACCCATGGGCTGCAGGGGGACAACCTGCTCCACCAGGGGCCACTCCACAGGCCATAGGGCAACTTCTGCTGCATGCCTGGAGCATTTCCTGCCCTCCTGCTGCACTGACATTGGTGGCTGCAGGGCTGGTTCTTACTCCTCTCTTTCTTCCCCAGCTGCTGTTCCCCAGTGTTTTTATTTTTTATTTTTTTGTTTGTTTGTTTGTTTGTTTGTTTGTTTGTTTTGGGGGGGGGGGGTGTTTTGTTTTTTGTTTGTTTTTTCCTATCTTAAAGATGCTTTCACAGATGTGCAAACAACATTGCTTATTGGCTTGGTTCTGGCCAACGTCCAGGCCCTTAGCTGACACAGGGCAGCTTCTGGATTCTTCTTGCAGAAGCCACCACTTTGGCCACCCCACTACCAAATCCTTGCCACATAAACCCAATGCAAATCAGCACAGATATCCCATGCATTCAGGGACTGTAGGCATTGCCACTTGTAGCATCTAAGGAAAGAAAATACAGGTTATGAATTTATAATATAATATCAACATTTTAAGTGGTGACAAAAATAATGTGGAAAAACAATAATTTTAGCAACAGCAAAATAGTTTACATTTAAATATATATATATGTATACATACAAAAGACCAGGAAACCTTCTATTCAGGACATAAGCTCTTTACTGCCTGGAGTTTACACTGGAATAAGGAGAATGTTTTTCTTTACAGCAGCTCTGATGAGAGTCATATATCAGATATTTGAGAGATGAATGATATGATCTGGTATGCTGAAACCTATTTCCATTATGCACCCTAATAAGAAGTGGTTGCTAGTCTATTAGATTAGATCTTATGCACTGCTGTTACTTGGCTTTTAAATAAACATTAGTGTGTACCATCCTAGGGATTTGAAAATAATGGCTTTTAAAACATCTTTTTCCAGTACACCAAATGTTGGATCATTCGTGCTGCAATAAGGGGATGAAATCCGGCTGTGAGTCCCTGAGGTGTGTCAGTTCAAAACAGTGCAGTGCACTCTAGGGCAAATAAAACAATGGGAAATGGGAGAGTTCAGCTACTGTGGCTATTTATTCTATAGCAACTTCAGTCCAAGCCATGCTGATAGTTTTTCTAATGCTTTAAATCAAACAGCAGGCATCTGTGGCCTCAAGGTAAGAAATGCTAAATATCTGCCAGTTTCCAGACTTGAAACATTGCAGCTGCCCTACCTGAAAGAAATATTACCGTCAGTTTACCAGGAACTTCAGTGCTACTGTCATGTGCCATTTTCACTAAGGAACATGTGATTGGCACTTCACAAAACATTTAACAACTTCATCTCCCAAAGATCTAATTTTAAGTAATTTGCAAAATATCATGGATATCATATTTTCAATTCCTTATACTGGCCACAAAAAGTGCAGCCACAAGCTCTTCCATTTAATTTTTTTAACAATTTAAAGCCTACTCTTGACATCTGGCCATGACATAAGAAGTTGTATCACTGTTTACTTCAGCAGGCCACCTGTCCAAGCTGTACTGGCAGTATTCCTGACTACGTGTTCCCTGGCCAATGAAAAAGAATTATAGATATAAGCATAAACTGGAATAAATTGAATAATCCCCTGAAGTGGTTTAGCTCCAGCAGGCAACTCAGCCCCACAGAGCCGCTCACTCAGTCTCCCCTGGTGGGATGGGGGAGAGAATCAGAAAGGTAAAAGTGCAATAACACTGGGATTGAGATAAGGACAGTTCAGCGGGTAAAGCAGAAGCCATGCACAAGCAAAGCAAAACAAGGAATCCATCCACTGCTTCCCATCGGCAGGCAGGTGCTCAGCCACTTCCAGGCAAGCAGGCCTCGTCATGCAGAGCGGTTCCTTGGGAAGACAAACGCCATCACTCCCAGCATCCCCCCTTTCTCCTTCTTTACCCAAGCTCTATTGCTGAGCATGATGCCACACGGTATGGGACATCCCTCTGGTCAGCCTGGGCCAGCTGTCCTGGTTGTGTCCCCTCCCAGTTCCTGGTGCGTCCCCAGCCCCTCACTGGCAGGGCAGCATGAGGAGCAGAAACGGCCTTGGCTCTGTGAGAGCACTGCTCAGCAACAGCATCATACAAGCCACTATGAAGAAAATTAACTTTATACCAGCCGAAACCATGACATCCCCCCAGATAAACATTTCTGAACATTAATGGTCTGCACTTAAGAGCACAAGCTACTCAGGACTCTTGTCTTGCCTTAACCAGTAGGTGCTCCCTATGCCAAGAGAGCAAAGGCTTTCATTGGCACTGGCCAACTGAAATTGCTAGTACAAGGCACTTTTTATCTAACTTACCAATGATTGTCATATTTCCGTGACTTATTGTTTCTCCTATAATTCTGTATCATATTTGCCAGTTTGCAAATTTCACTTTGAAAGTTAAAAGTCTTGCTGGATTTTATATCCTCATTCATCTCCAAGAGTAATAATAATTTGGCAGGCCAGAGTGAAACACTGTAATGAAAACCTTGGAAGCCACTGAGTTTTCTGCTGTGCTTAGTCAAAACACACTTGAATTTTAAAATATGAATAATTGTGCAGAAGTCAATAGAATTACTATATGGGTTATGTTAGAGTATGCTTTGCTTTGTGCAAGTTCCTGTAAAGAAGTATTATCTTCAAAATCTGCTCTTCAGGTTTCTCCTGCAGTTCAGGAGGAGCTGTGAAGATGAAAGAAGCACATTTGTTTCTTGCAGTGGAAATGTGTTAATCTTCATGATGCATGAGCAATGGTAAGGATAACAACCTTTGGAGATACTGTTATTGTCATGTGTCATAAAATGTGTCATAAAAAAAAAAAAAAGTGTATATGTGTTCTTAAAACAAGATGAGTCAAAATTCTTGGGAATTAACTTTCTAAATAACTAAAGTTCTCTGGTGCTCAGAAAATCTGCCCACTGGAAGCTACAGGAGCAGAATAACTTTGTTAGTCTTACCTGCATGTATGCTACCTGCATGTGGACATTTTATTATTTTTGTTTGTTTGTTTGTTTATTTCACTTTATTTCTGCCCATATAAGTACGACAGTTGGGAAAAGAGGTACATCTAAAAAAAAGGATCCATGTTTCCAGGAACCTTAACATTTCAAAAGGCCCTGCAAATTTTAATATTTGCTTCTGCCTAACTGCCCTTTTCTTAGAAAAACAGAGAGGGAAGAAGCAGCAGGACTTCTCTTGTATTTTAAGCACAACGGTTTTACTCTCACTAGCACAATACCACTGTAGTATGTTTCTGTCATTTTCACCTGTAAAGAAAAATGGGATGCGAAAAGAAAAGGCATTTAACATCTCTTTCTGAGGTTCTACTATCCCATATTCATTCAAGAGAGAAGGAATATTTTTTGTTACCAGTTTCCCCAAGTTCATCTAGACCTTTACCTAGATCCATTTTTTGGAGATGTTATAATTTAAATTTCATTTTCCATATGAAACTTGAATGGAGGTGTGGTCCACATCAGAGTTGGCTCAAAGCTTTTTACTAGTCAGACAAAATTCTTCTCCCCAAAGATTTTCTCTTATGTTTAGCAAACAAAAACAAACAAACAAAACTACTTTGTGCTGAAGCAACTTCAGTGTTCAGGCTGAGATAAAGAAGTAACACTGAGTTTATTGGGGTTGCTGTAAGGCCATGCTTGGGAAGGAATGCTAAGAGCTCATTGGGACTTCCAAGAGTGCTGGGAGAAAGTAGAGGCCTAGGAAGAATCAGCAGAGCCTTTTAGATGCTTAACTGCAGATTGAAGTTGTGCACTGTGGGGTGGATAGACTTTCAGAAGTGTGCTGGGCAGTTTTGAGGCAGTTGTTAACAATGAAACTTTCTCCTTCTCCTACTTTTTGTACATCTATGTATGTGTGTGTGGGTTTTTTTTGTTTGTTTGTTTGTTTTTGTTTTTTTTTTTTTTTCCTGTAGACAAAATCAAGGCAAACTTTGCTACCTAGTCAAACCCATTTGAGTAAAACTTGTTAATTGGGATAGGTCTGAATAGTTAAAGGTTTCACTGATGGACACATGGGTTTTCTCATTGTGCTCTCAGACGGCCCATAATAGGTGGTATGTATCTTTTAAAGACAGAATAAGGTTATATGAATCAATGGGAGAAGGGATCAAGGTGGGAATCATTTGTCCTACACAAATATCTAAAAGGTTTCCAGATTAGAAAAGTTAAAGTAGATTTTCAGTTAGGGAACAGCTTCTAGAAAAGACTTTTTCTCTAAGAAGGATAATGAGAGCTGTCCAGTCTGGGAGGTAACAGAAATGCCTTTTGGAAAGTGTAGGATAGGGCAAAATTACAGTAACATCATTGCTTCAAATTAATTAAATAAATAAAATAGCTATTTAGTGAGTTTGAATATAGGTTGCTGCAGCTCTTCCTGAGGTGGCTGTTAGGAAGCATAACAAGCCTTCTGGGACCTTCCTTTTCTGTTAATTTAAAGCTGTTGGAGAACATTGCAAATAGGCTTGAGCTCTGGAGAGCTGGAATCAAACTCACTGTAATGAAAGTTCACTCGTGTGCCTTGTTGGAGCTTATTCCTGTGACTGTACTGACCCCTAGTGACTGCAGCTCTAGTTCAGTAATTTACAGTCTATTTATATATTTATTTACATAAAGTATTGCTATACAAGGCACCGTTTATAAAAAAAAAAATAAAAATCTCCATTAGGGTGAAATTGTTAACATCATCCTTTTTAAGCAATCTTTAAAATTTCCAGGAAAAAAAAAAAACTGTTCTGTTTTTATTTTACAACCATCTTCTTTTTTTTTTCCTCATTTGTATGTCAACTTGAGATATACTATGATATATTTATATATAAACAGCTTATTTAAAACATCAGTGCTGCTAAGATCCTGGGAGGTGGTGTTTTTAATTTAGCTGTAAAAGTTTGTTCAGGAATGCATGCTCTCAAGCTGGAAGCTCTGCAACTTTTAATAAAATACAGATGGTACCACTGTTAATCTGTTTACTATCTAATATGGTTCACCTACACTAGGTATCTGATGTGCTTTTAGACATACCATCTGGAAAAACATTAGCATATTTTTACATGCATAAGGTGAAAACAACAGATCATTCCTTTCCCCTGGGCTTTTCAACTCAGCAGTGGATTGTGTATATGCATAAATGATACACCAAGTTCAACTATGCTTCAGAAGCCCTTTGCCTCTGATCTTTGACACATTATCTAAGCACTGATTTTCAAGTACTGTTAGTTTAAACCAGTGTGGGGGTTTTGTCGTGCAGTGACGATGTGAAGACACAGAAATCCACTACTTAAGCCTCACAGGGTGAAGTACTGAATACCCTCAGTTTCCTTTGAGCAAAGGCATTTGTGTGGCACAGCATAGGCACAAAGGCCACACTCTTAAGGGTAACAGCACAGAGTAGCACAGACCTGTGCCCACTCAGGTTTGCTGCACTGTGGATCACTCAACCCTTGATGTGCAAGAGACTGCTTGTTATGGAATGTGAGGTAGTTATTGGAGAGATGAAGGTGCTTTATTGATTTCAGGTGCAGAGATCGCTGCAAAATTTGCAACTTTACAGTTGAAAGATGAATTCATGAAGGTATACTTTTATGCTTGTCAGTTCACTGTAGTCAAAGCTCAGTAAAAATGATTTTTATCTAATTAATTACAGTCCTGTTACAAGCAAGGTAAATAATATAAATAAAATTCCATACATTATTTACTTTTACTAGGTGCATTTATTGTATGTTTATGAATATACAAACACCATTTTTTAAACACAGTATAGTAACAATACCACACAATAAAGCACAGTCTCTCCTTCAGGTGGCTCACATTAGACTCCTCTTATTTGTTCACCTTTTGGTCACTCATTTTTTGTCTATCCGGTACAGGAAAACAGTGCTAAGACTTATTTCCTTTTTATATTAGCTCAGAACTATAATAAATACATAGATTAACAAAGCTCTTTGAGTTCAAATACAATTAAGGGAAAGAATCAAATGTAATATTTATATTTTCAGATGTCATAATGCCTTCTCAGATTTCACAATATATATTTAGGAAATACATACAGTAATGAACTTCAGTTTACTTCTAGTTCAGTGTTAAGTTCATAAATTTGGAGGCTAGAAGTTCACTTTGTTACTGTTTCTAATCCAAACCATGTGACCCATTTATTTATTTTTGTTTGTTTGTTTTGTGTTTTTTTTTTTTTCTTCACACCATTCAGGGTTCAGAACATATTTGATCAAAGATGGATTCACCAGGAAGGTCTAAAACTGTAGCACCACCTACTCTGTCATTATCTGATGCTGGAACAGTCAGCAACATTCAAATTTTATGCCCATCTGTTCTTTTTAGTAATTTTAAGTAAGTTTCTGGCAAACACACTGTTAGTAATTGTAATGAACTCTCAAACTTCCATTTCTTTGTACAGTACACTGATAAGTAAAACCAACAGGTTAACACCCAAGCAAGCAAAGAGTATCAGCTGTACTCTGAAACAAAATTACTAAGGCAGAGTGGGATCTTTGCACTGCTACTCTCAAACCAAATAAATTCCAAAATTTAAATACTGAAACCCTTTTTAATTAAATACTAAAAAACAGACCAAAATAAAGTTTGGCCCTGGTCAATTTATGGCCCTGCCAAATTCAATCCTCTAAATTACAGAGATTGAACAATCAGTATATGTAAAATTTATGTTTATTTCAAAATGAGAATAAAAGTATTTTTCTAGATGTTAAAAAATAACTGGGTAGAACAACCCTCCAAATCAAGATTTTAAGCTGCCTCAGACAGACGATACAAAATGTTGCTGCAAGGCATTTTGTGATACAAGTTGAGACTCCAATGTTTAATTAGAGGGAGGGAGACATTTTCAGTACACTTAATCATTGATTTTAAAAAGATGTTACCAGTTTTTTTGTTTTGCTTTGTTTTTTAACATTTTCTACCTCTCAGCTAAAACAGATAATCTATTATTTTCTCAGCTAAGAAAGTAATGCCCAACTGCCTACACCATTATAATCAATTTCTAAAATTAAAAGTAATAATATTTAAAGCATTACTCGCCTATTTTTTTTGCAAGATATTCTCAGTAAAGTAGGACTGAGAAATATATGATGATATTTCTCATAGAATGATAGAATAATTTCATCTAGAAGGCACCCTGGAAAGCATCTGATACAATTTTAAACAGTCACAAAGAAGCAAAGTGCTTTTATGTTCATAGCCATGGATGCCACTGAGGTAATTACTGGATCACAGAGCTCTAAAAAAATGTTTGAAGGGCTCTCCTCCAAAACTAAGTATGTTCTATGAATGACCAAAGGTTAAGTAAATGCAAAAAAAAATGAAAAAGGTTTGAGACAAAGATATACATTCATATTTATATATATAAATTATATATAAATTACAACATATAAGTATGTTGTAATTTAGTGTTAGGTACAATAGTTGCACACATTGGCTACTGACCAGTATTTCATGAAAGACAGAATCCTTTGCCTTGCCCCTCTTTTTCTTAACTCTCTGGAGGGAATCTTTGAAACATGTTTCTTTCAGTTACATGTTCCACAATTACATAATTTTCAGTTTTCCAGAAAGCTATTTTTAACTTTTGAGTGCATTTGTTTCATCTTTCAAAATTCCTCCTTCAGGCTCCATTTCCTGCTTACACCTGCCTTCTGGTGTGTCAGTTTTTCTATTTTTACACGGTGCTGTTTACTGTTTGATATATTGATCCAATCCTAGAATAAAGGTGATCAAAACCCATTCTCTCCAATTACAGGAAAGAAACCAAATCAGTCTGTCTCATAGAAGAAAAAAATAAATAAATATGGAAATGCAGAAATGATTTAATAACAAATCTGTGCTCTCTAGAGAAATAGTAGTACATTGTCACTGTTCACTTTAAAACCATTTATATAGTTTATTTTTTCAGGAAGCAATATTGTAGTCTTCTTGTCAGTCTTCTTCTCTGTCTTTATCCAGTCTTTTATACTTTTGTTTAAAATGTGTGGAAAAACATATTTCTGTTAATTCTTCTTTTGTTGTGAAGTTCATTTAGTTCATAACAGTTCTGCTGCCCTACTAAAATGGCAAAATATTAAGATCAAACTCAGAATGAGCCCTCAAACATCTAGCAAACAATTACATCGTCTACAAATCTGTCTTTCACACCAGAACAGCCATTTTCTAGAATGCATTAATATTGCTGTTTACATTCAAAGTCTTCTGAAACTGCCAAGTGTAACTAATAATATTAATTCATATTAGTAATTTTTCATTAAAGTATCTGTCAAACAAAATGGGGGAATACTCTGTTTAAGGAGTCCTCACCCCCCCCCCCCAAGACATCTTTTGCTATCAGTCTTGAAGTGTACAGCCATAGCCTGTAATAAATCATTTCAACGGTCAAATTTTAACAACAGATTAAACTTTGTGAATAGATTGAAGACCTGTATATGTGCACATACAGAACATACTTTTTAATTTGCATTTTTATCACTTTTGATAAAATGTTAAAGTGTACTTCCTGCAGATTATTTTTGAGATTTGCAATTTTATCATCTTTTGATGTCCAGTTGGGCAGTACTTGTTAATTTCCTTCCTTTAATTTAAATTTTTCTTGTAAGTTGAAGTATTGGTTTCATATCTTTCTCCTTTCTACAAATCTTTCTCCTTTTATATTCATTTCCATTTCTTCTTGGCTCTGTGGTCAAAATAGATATACTGAATATTTTGTGCATAATCTGAGTAAAACCGTATGTTCTTTCAGAGATGTTTTAAGAATTAAACCTTCAACACTTACAGAAGCAATAGAAATAAAAATATTTCATATTAATATAATTAATTTATTTTCAAAATGTTTCATTAAAGTATTTTCACTCCAAAACTTTTCCAAGCAGTTGTTTGAGAACCATGTGGTACTTGCACAAAGTGATCAGACTTGTTAGTAAGCCTAGTGATGGATTGCAGTAGGTGGTTTTAGGTGCTTTGCATCTGTCTGGTGCCTCAACAGAATTTTGCATCTCAGACTGGAATCAAAATGGCATAGTGCTCCCCTGTGTGAACTCATCTGAATACCGATAACTGGGCCACTTAGAGGGCTCTGAAACACAGGGCCACAAAGTTGTGTATTTGTGACCCATCCACTTTGCACTAATCTGAGAGAATTCTTTGGTTTCCACAAACCAAAGAAGCTGCTTAGAAAAAAAAATAAAAATAAAAATAGAAATAAAAAAATAAAAATAAAAATAAAAATAAAAATAAACATAAAAACAAACAAAAACGTGTTAATGATCATCTTCTATAAAATAAAGTCGCGTTAAAAGGATTCACCCAAGAAAGGGCACTGTTCAGCAGGATTTCAACTTATTTCTTCCTACTTTCAGGGATGCACTTTCACAGCAAGCTAGGTTAAGTTTGAAAGAACTGAGAGGATGCTCTGCTCTTCCACCTTTTGAACTATGCAACTGCAGAGTGAAATATCAGTGGAGGACAGATAAGGAGATAGGAGGTAAGAAGGAAATGTCTTCCCTGAATGAAGAACAGACTGATGACTAATGGTTTGGCTACTCATCCATGGGAAAGGAGATAAAGGTTCTAATCTCTGCTTTCAAGACAGCTGCAAAATGCATTAATGGTTCTTCGGGTGTATTCTGAGGATTTTGGTAGCCTGAATCCTTTTATGAATTTGGACCTAGACTGATCATAGTTCAGCTATTGCAGATACTTCATGAGCAAACAAACAGAGAGACAAATAGATTGCATGTATCTAGAGTCTCTTCTGCTTTGTCCAGTGCTACAAGACAAAACCAACTTCATTTATCTCTTCACTTTAAAAGCAGGTACATATTTTGTATTCATATCAGTGATATTATAGAAAATTAGAAATCATAGGTTAGCTATATTGGCAAAATTGTATGTCTACAAACAAAACTCATTCAGACTACTCGGCATTGCTTAGAATCTTGCAATCTTTGGTTTGGCAAGTTTGAAGAGCAGTTAATACGTTTTCTTGGCAAGGAGAGACATCACCTTTATTAAAAAGACTCAATTATAAATATTTATATAAAACAGGTACCTGAATGGTTGTTTTAAACTTAGTGAATGTCTTTGCATGTGGATTCCTTTTCCTCCAAGTTGGTGCATTACAAGATCCTGAAGTATATTTGTCTATAGAAGAAATATATAAATTGTTCCTAAATTTCAGCTATAATTTCAGGAGAGACTATCTTAGTCTGATATGTGATTTAAAAGAAACATTTGCTGAAATATCAATTGATGGATCATGTCAATCACCCCTAAAATGCAAGGTATTATTAAATATAAACTCTATGCCTAGTACATTAAAAAACATTTATAATCTTCTAGAATTTCTATGAGGCTCACAAGGTCTTCCAAGTGACGTTATTCTTCCAAGGACATCCTTGAGGTAATCAGAATCAATGTCCAGTGTTGAAAATCTTCCTAATGGGACCAATTGCTTTTAGTTTAAAACAAAACAAAAAAAAATAAACCAACATACTCTTTTATCTCTGCTTGTGAAAGCATTAGATGCAAGGCAATACTACATTCTTGTGCAAGACGGTTGGTTTTGCATCAAGGTATGTTGCCTAATGAATAATCATTTTGTATAAAATTTGGCTGAAATGAGTATTATCAATATTCTTATTTTCTCTTAGCTCCAGATTAAATCCAGTAATTCCAGTGAATAATTACATAATAATTCTAAGCTTTTCAGTTTATATGCAACATCTAAGTATCACAGTTTTCAGTTTGGGTCTAAAATCTTTCATGTGTCAAGCATAATTTTTGGTTTGGATCATTTCAGACCAAATGGCTCAGGTGCTCTTGAAAAGAAAAGTATCAAAAATGGTACATTTTGACATATGACAAAAATTCTGGTCATATTTTCTTTGAAATACTTTATCTTTTTTTTAGCATGGAAATTTTATAAGAAGTATCCTTTGCATTAAGAACATTCTTTCTGTTATTTCTGTATAACCTGTCAAGATTTAATCAAAACAAATATTAAAATAAAATAAATAAATAAATAAATAAATATTCATCCTGCAGACTAAACACTGATGTCAAATTTCATTTCATTTAACTTTATTCATCTAAAACCAATACTTTGTCTAAAGGAGGTTCCCTTTATTGGAAATGAAGATAGGGAGGTACATCAAGACCTCATTCCAGTTTAAGACAGATGAATAAAACTGGCAAGATGAATCACTTTCCTATCTTATGATTATTTAAATTATTTACCACTTAATTTGCTGCTGAAGTGACAGATAAAAAAAAAAACAGTTATCCAAATAAACCATGGAGACTGGAAATAGAAAGACAAATAAAACGCAAACTAAGACGTTATATTGTGTAAAGCTGTATTAGTAAGTTCAGAATAAAGTGAAAGATGCAAAATTATGGTTATATCTGAAACAGATTGCCAAAAAGTAAGATATAAAACTCAGAATCCCACTGTAAGCTTCTTGTTAAATTATGACATATTGTATACTACCAAGAAGATCGTAGAGTATGTCAAAGATGGCAAAACAATGAAGAAAAATATCATCCTGAAAGAATGGCAGAAATAATTAATTTGATCCTCTCTCCAGTATAAATAACGTGAGAACATAATATATTATGAAGAGTGTTTATCACCGAAGTTTGGAATATATTTAAATTGATAATAGAAGTTTGAGTAAAGACCTTGTTTATGCAAGAAGAAAAAAAATTGTAAATAATGAAAATAATCATAAATCATAGGCAAAACCACAGTGGAATACCAGTTGTGAAAAAAAAATACACAAAGAAAGATCATTCTTTCATCCGCTGATGGTAGCAAAAAGTTGAACAATAAGTATTTCTTGAAAGGAAACTGAAATTCTACTACAAAACTACTTCTACTACTTTTGCTTTCAATGCTTCCAGTAGTATGAGAAGTTAAAGGGGACTATTACAAGGTTTATTTATTTAAAAAGAATAAATCACATAAAAGGAGCTGTGAAAAGTGGGAATCAGTATATTTGAGCACATCAGCACATCAATGGATTCATCCCTCTTTGTTAGGCAGGGAAATGAATCCTTTCTGTGAAGGTGACTGAATTACTTTTCATTAATATTCTGATTAATTTTAAATGTTTATAAAGCATAAAAGTATTTACATTTCTGTTTATGGATACTATTGCAATCAAATTATGAAAATTATGCTGGATTAAATTTACTCTTGCCCATATTTAAGAATAAGTACCTAAACAGATATTTAGCAACATTTTAAGAATTCTGTGTAAGCAGGAACTCACCCATAGATCCATTAAACTTTGGTTCTTGGACATCTGTAACATTACGGTAGAACACATATGCTGATCTTCGGGGTTCTGAAGAATTGAAGTAAGTGTTTCTTCTAGCTTGTCTCACAGAAATAGAAGAAGCAGTTTCATCATCCTTTCTTTTATCACTTTGTTGGTAACTTGGTTTAACTTTTGGGTTTGAAGTGTGATTTTCTAAAAGTGGAAGAAAAAATTTAAAAAGAAACATTGTGGCGTTATTCAAAATTTGACATATTAGAGAAGACTGGAACCTGGAAGACCAGAAGTTCCTTAAAAAAGTCCAACCAAAATAC